>NW_021515450.1:72099-86067 GCF_001605985.2 Dendrobium catenatum | reverse complement strand
TAGCAAATAAATAATACTCACTAAATAAACCAAAAACAAGAAAAAAATACGTAGAAAAAATTATGTATCAAAAAATACGTAACAAAATAAGCAGTGTGTACGCACATCCGAACACGTGCAGATTGCGTAAACAATAATTTCTCTATATTGAGATACTAAAAGTAGAGTTTGTGGGAAAATCGAACAACAAATTTGACAATTTTATTTTTAATTGTTATCAAATATAACATAGTAGTAATATACCGTCTCAAAAAATAAATAAAAAAAATATTATATAATGAATTTTATAAAATAATAGTTCTAAAAAAATGTTAACGTTTTCAGAGATTTTTCCCACTTAACATAATATAATAAGATTTATTTTATTCTGAAGTACATGTTTCTCATAAAGACCAACACTTACTATTAATTACATATCAGTAGAGAAGAACTATTGAGAACACTCATGATTAAAATAATAATATATTTATATAATTTTAAAATTTAGACAAATATGTTCTTTTGGAATTCAAAATAAGATTAGTTCAAATCGGAACATTTTTTTTAAGTTATTTAAAGCATTTTTTAAAAGTTTTTGAAAGAAATTTTTATTTAAATTTAATATCTCTTTAAATTATTATGTTTAATTTTTTTTCATAATTTTGTGAAATTATTTAATTTTTTTAATTATTATAAACTTTTTATTTTGTAGAAAGATAATTTTTACTTTATTAAACATTAAATTAGTTAGTTTTTATTTTAGGTCAAAATGTCCTTTAAAATTTAAGAAACAATTCTCTTATGTTGGGCACAACCATATATTTTTATCAATAATTTTGCGATTTTATTAAATTTATTTGATATAGTTTTATTATTTTCTATTAATTATTAAATTTTCTAATTTTTGGACTATTTTTTTTTAGTTTATTAAATATTAAATTTATTAATTCTTATTTTAGGTCCAAGTGGTGTTAAATAATTATTAAATAATTCTTTGAAAAATGGGCACAATCTGAAGAATAACTCATAGGAATTTGAACTTTTTTTAAAGTTTTGTACTATTTTATTAATTATTTTATGATGGAAATTCAAATACTTATGAAAACATGCATAAACAATTATGAGAAATTTTTTAGAAGATGGAAGATATCTAAAAAACTTTACATAAATATTTGAGCTTAATTGAATTTTATTTAATTTTATTTTTTTTCAAAATTTTACTTTATTAAATGGTCCTATTATACATGTTGTATTAAATCAGCTCCAAATCTAATGAAATACCACAGAAAAAAAAAACTTGGAATGTTATTATAATGATCTAATAAAAGTTTAAAGTCAATTTGGAATCATTTGACTTTTTACTATTATTTTCTTAGAAAAGTTATTAAAAAAATTATTTTAAATCTGTAAAATTTTATTTTCACAAATTTTAATTTTAATAAGCCAAGAATTTTTTTTTTTTTATTAATTTATGTAACTATTCGAAAAACTATTTGATGTACTATGATTTATTTATTTTATCACTCATTTATGGTTTGAATTTAAATAAAGATTTTTTTTTTAATTTACATTCATAGTAAATTTATTTATTTTTTCTATTTTTATTGTTTCGTAGAAGTAAAAAAAATTAATTTGTATTTTTGTAATTTTCTTTCTATTATTTATGACTTTTTAGGAAGTCTAATGCCAAAATTATGGCTTCTTTAGAATGAAGACTAGGGTTTGAGATTTAACTCACCAAATGAGTTCCAATCCTTGCAAAATTTAGACTATATTTCATTGATGGCCTAGATATAAATAAATTCAACGCATTTCAAGTTGCTTTAGATTTTTAGAGATTTAGTGATTTTTCAATTAAATTATTATTTTTTAAGTAGGAAAGCCTAATTTCAAATCATTGGTTTGAAATAAATTTTCCTAGCTTCTTGATTATATTAAGGTTATTGTTGCAGGTGATATTGTATTTATATTATTTTTATTAAATTATTTATGCATAGTGATATTTCCCGAAGTCCATAGGTTGCCTAACCTCTGAAAATTTCAAATCATTAGGATTTGGAATGGATTTTATATGTTTTCTCTAATTCCTAAAGTACATACTAGTACTGAATTACTATAGGTAGAAGAAAGAGTTTTTATGGTTTAATAAAAGTCCCTTCTAATCTTTATGATCATTGGGAATTATGTTTAATATTTCATATAATTTAAAATTTAAGATGAGTTTTATTGATTTTCTAAATTTTAAGGTCAATTATAAACTTTAGACTTTGAAAATTCAAATAGGGCTTCTGTAAGTTTCGAATTGTTTGGGGAAAATTCAGAGGTGTTTGTGATTCCCTAATGAATCATCCCTGTCTATTTGAAGCCAATCTAGGATCGGGCATTACTAGTAACAAGCCCTTGATGGTTCTTCCCTTATAAGTCCCTTTCCTAGGCCCCTTAAACTTTGAAGGCTACCTCACTTGTACTTTCTTCTTATAGAAAGCATTAGTTAAGGCTCTATTAATCTTAGTAATCAGGGATATGGGTTATGCTCTTCATTATTGGTGATGATGTGAGTTAAATCTGCATTAGTTATCAATTTGGAGCCCGAGTCACTAGTCTCCTTCAATAAATATCTAAGTTAGAAGATCCTTCTAGTGTACTTTATCTCAGTGCATTCCTTAGGTGCCTGGGTAACTCTCCCATGGCATCCTGAATCATTTTTGTGATTCTTTTCTCCATTTTCAAGAGATCACAGTGAGTAGTGTAGTTAAGAGTGTCCATGTTTAATGATAATTTGGGGTCCTACTATTCTTTAAAATGTGTCTATCTTCTAGTAATGGGCATCAATCCGAGCTAGCGCGCAACACTACCTTTTAGTAGAATGTTGGATCCAAATGGGTCTTTGGATGACACCCCACCTTATTAGGAAGTAATTTCAAGAAACAATAACCATGTAGCATAAAGTGAATATAGAAAAGAAAGATAACATTTAGAGAATCCGGGAATGAATATAAAAAACTCAAAAATGCTTTGAAAAATCAAAAGTGTGCATCATCATCATTTATTTGTAGGAATTCGAGGGCTATAGGAAAAGCATCAGAAAGGTAAAAAAGTACATCATCAATATGGCACATTGTGGGCTATACATAACATGTATCATGGCTTGATAGGTGCCTTTGTGGCAATTCATCTTTGTCTCAGTCCTTATTCTCAGGAGACTTATAAGTAAGGTTAGTCTTCTAGATGGACTAGTGAGTTGATATGGTGAGTCCTGAAGGCATCTAGACAAGTCTATTTGTATAATTCTAAGGTTGGTAGATGCAAAGCGTGAGTTCATTTAACTTAT
Source organism: Dendrobium catenatum (assembly GCF_001605985.2). NCBI lineage: Eukaryota > Viridiplantae > Streptophyta > Magnoliopsida > Asparagales > Orchidaceae > Dendrobium > Dendrobium catenatum. Next base: position 82,757 of record NW_021515450.1, on the reverse strand, counting down.
GATAACTATGAGCTAAGAGGTGGCTGTGTCTAGAGGATTAGACCTTTGACATCCAAATATACTCCTTTTCTTTGTTGAAGTGCTAGTAGTGGCTTGCCGATTTGAGCATGGACGAATAGGTTCTGGTAGGTTGTCCCCTGTTGAATAGAAAAGCTTTTAAGAGTCTGAATGGATCTACATGAATTCCATGGAGCTCCTGCTAGAGACCACTTTTTGAGTTGTTTGACTCGAGTGAGTCAAATCCCTTGGCTGACCTGCTAGGCCAGGTTTGAGTTCATCTATCTAATCCTATTAGGTGCCTGTGAAAATGTCCTACATGGATACATACCATTATACAGGAATGTCCAACATTTATGTATAAAGTTTAGAATTCTCATTTTAGTCTATTTATGGCAACCATATCAAAGTTAAATTTAATAAGAATGGACAATGGATTGGTGAGAATAGGAAGCTACTCAGTGAATTATTTGATATTATTCTTGGAAATGGCTTGAATAATCCTCTTAATAAAGAAATCATTACAGAAAGATATTTTAATATGTAAAAGAATGAATATGATTCATGCACTAAACTTCATGGTTTCTTATATTTTGAAAGCTAATTTCAACATTGGGTAGCACAACATACGTGCTAATTTGATAAAATTGAAAGGTAGAATTTAACTCGTCATTTCAACAGAGTTGAATATTAGAATGCACTAATCGGACTGAAGAGACTGCTCACTATGTTAAATATTGAAGTTTTTATCACTTGCACTGAAATTCTGCTTAATATAAACAAGCTATTTGAATGTCATCTGACATTTCTCTTAAATAAAGTAAACATATTTTTTCATCTAAAAATAAATATTAAAAATAAATTATCAAAATAATTTTCTCATAAAATAAGAAAGCATGTTTTCATTCTCCTTTTCCTTTCATTCTCATCAGTAGAACTGTGGTTTCTATGAACACTTCAAAGAACAACTGAAGCTGATACTCATCTTAACAGCTTTGATATAAGAGATTCTTCTTATCTGCTCTTTGCTCGGTAGAATAATTAAAGCTGAATTTAGATTCAAGGTTAGAAACTTCTTGTTAATATTTGACTATAAAGCAACGTAGGAAAATTCAACATTCCAGCCTTATGCCGCACAAGACACATTAATGGCAGCTCAAGGACCAAAAGAAACACCGATTCGGAAATTGAAGTTTCATTTGGGATGACTATTCTACTGCTTTCTAAAGTATATTTTTAGTATAAAAAAATTTTAACTAAAACCCTTTTTACTAAAAAGCTAGAAAAAACTGTCTCAAACGAAGCTTGATCGAATCTTCTTGTTTACTTCATTAATCATGCTTTTATGTGATGCCAATGTTAATATTTGTGTTGCTAGAGTAGCACATGTTTTCTCCATCAAGTAATATGAAACAGCAGTAGCTACATTACTCAAAATTGTGAATGATTACTATGATTAATACTGTACAGGTTGACTTCTTCTATACTGTATATATTTTAGTTCTTTATTCTTTCAAGTTATTATATTTTTTACTCCCTTTTTTGCTTTTGTTGTCCATGCAAACTTTTCATAGATACGTAGTCTCCTTAACAATCCATGCAATCCTTCAATTCCTGGAATTATTCTTGTAACAAATGCCTCATTTATAGAACATATCATCCTTCTAATCTTCATCAAAGTTAGTGGTTGCTGAGAAATTGTATTGAAATGCTTCGGCTTCACATGACCTGCAAGGAAGAAACATAAAAGGAAAACAGAGAGCAACATCGAGAGATAGGAGGAAAGCTTCTTTTTCTTTTTTCATATGCTTCCTGTGGCTACAGGAGTTATATAAATACAAAGTGTAAACTGATCCCAACGGTTGGATCAAGCAGTTAATCAACAACGGTTAGGATTAGCTTAGTACAAGCATTAGGCTGCAATGGCAGAAAGAGGTGGCTGCAGATCATCATTGCAACGGCTGTGGCAGGATAAGCACCACAACTTATCTCTTCAACTTATCATCCCCCCGCAAGGTGACACTCGTATCAACGAGTGTAAGCTTGTGTCGTAGAATATATTGATAGTATTAGAATTGATCTTTTTTACGAGAATTTGACCTTTAATAATACAAAAGGTAGAAAAGAATTCATGTAGCTGGCACCATATGGTAAAATAACGGTTTGATGTTGTTGTAGTTGATATTGTTTAATAACTTGACTGTTGTAATATACTATGGGTCAATATATTTTTTAATGTATAGTAATTTGCTTTTGCAATATGACTCATCCTCGATGTTATTTTCATTAAAACTTAAAAATTTTGTATTAAAAATTAAATGCATAGACTAATGCCCTGTTTGGAATCACTTGAACTATTTTTTTATTTTTTTACATGCTTGTTTAGTTAATTTTTTAACTGTTTTTTATTTTTAAAATAATTATTATTTTTTAATTCAAAATAAATTTCAGTTGTTTTCAATGATCTTAAAAGTATAATAATCAGCCGTCTCCACCAATGGTTAGTATCAGCATTACTATTATTACTATCATATAAATAAATTTATTTGATGTTCAATAAAAAAAATAGCATATACTTAAATTACTAAAAATATTTTATTTCATGTTAAAAATAATAGCATGCCAAAATAACAATAAAAAATAATATTAAATTAACTAAAATATCAAAACATACTAAATTTTTCCTCATTTTATTCACTATTAGAGTGGTTAAAATTCATTTATCACATTAATCATAGTTGATACTTGCCTAAACAAACTCATCAACCACTTCATAATCACCCTCAAAATCATTTGCAATTCATCTTAATATTTCATTTAAGAAACAACTTAAGAGTCACTAACCCCTCTTTTACTGACATACAAATATACATAGAAAACAGGATGAATTAATGCTATGCCACATTGGATTACCCCCCTAAAGATCCGGAAAATGCTAATAATAAGCCTCATGGAAGTCTTTAAGCTTATGTTCAAAATTCTCATTGCAAGCAACAATAATAACCTCATCTCGAATATTAATGTTGGCAATGTAGTTAAAATTCCTAATATGTGAGTAGCTTCTCATGATTTGGATGGCTTATATAACTAAAAGCAAGGGAACCATACGACATTTTAAGCCAGATAAAGATATTTAAGGGTTGGAATGCCTAAGCCACCTTTTCTCTTAGAAGGCTGGAAGCTCTCCAATTTATAAAGTTTGAAGAGACATTTTCACATTTTTGAAACTACAGTTGTTCTAATTATGCATAGGAAATTAAAAAAAAAAGAAGTAATTTATGCTTTTCATCATGCACGGACATTTAGAGCCATTAATGCTTGTAGCCCAGGATATGCAATCGAAGAGGACTTCACACTCGTTCATATATAGTTGTTCAAGAACTTCAGTCAAGCAAAAAACTAAAAAAGCATAAAATTTTTTATTCGCAAGTATTTCTCTCTCTCCATTTGTGTTATAAAAATATTAGTATTAGGTGTGCACACAGACTCGTATCTTTGAAGATCAGCTTTATCAGTGATGAAATAATGCAGTCGTTGAAATTTTAGTTATTATAGTTTTCGTACAAATCCGATAAGCTTTAGTGGAATAAAAGTACCATTTTGTACACTCACTGCATTCAGAAGCAAAAGAGTAAAGAAATGTTGCTTACAGGTCTTGTAGTTGGACGTGTTAATGCCTGATTAATGATCCAACAGTTCAACAGCTGTAGTGAAGGGGAGAATAAAAACCTTATCGAACGGAAAGTACAAGAAACCTTTAAAGAAAGTACGTGCAATTCAAAGCCATGCTGTACAGTTTGACTAATCAAATAACTATAACAAAAACCTCATTACCAATAGTGAAGTAAAATTAGAGATACCTGACCTTAGTGTTGTTTAAATACTGTAAGGTCGAAAGCGACCATCATCTACAGTAACATTTAGGAGTAGAAATTGAACTCAAGGATGAGAGGAGAGGAGAGGGGTCCTCTGCATTGCTCATTTAACAACAAAAAGTGGTCCAATCGAGAATTAAGCTTCCTTAGAACAGCGACGAATCCTTTTGTACATCTCTATCACTTCTTTGCTCCGTATTCCATAACTGTTCATCTCATGCGAGTTTGAAGGAGGCTGAAGGGGTCATTTGATGGGCTTTTAGGACGATTTGGGATGAAATATTGTTGAAGGTGAAAGGGACTGGGTTTCTGGAGGGTATTGAGCAGCATTAAATAAAACGATTATCTTTTCAATAGTATATTTATAAATTTAACAGAGAACAGGGATAAGAATGAAAATGTTTTTTTTCATGAAATTTTTAGATTACGATTTAAACTTGGTGAAGTAACAAGCCCATTGGTGTGTTCTTGCATCACCAAAAAAAATGTAGTATAAATTTATATTTTTAGGTATTTAGCATTAACACATGAGTTTTACTTGTTACCTATTGAGAACTTGAGTGATAATGGAGAGAAGAAAATAATCTAAAGAAAATGGTCTGCTAGCTTAAGTCTCCATATCAAATGCCCAAAGATGCTCAAAGATCCAAAATCTCTCTTTAAACACTATTTATGGAGACTTGAGGGTTACATAAAAGATTACATCAATAAATAAATAAAAAGTATAATGATTGATGTTCATTGAAAAATGCGTTAGTAATATGTTACAACCTAGCTAACTCGATGGAGGATCATATACCTCACTTTTCATTCTTTGTCTCTGGTGAGTTCTCTAATGCTAAGTGTATTGAGGCGAGTAGGACTAGGAAATTCTATTTGTGTGGGCCGAGCTGAGTGGGTTGTAGTTGACAAGAGCTTTGATCTCTTGCGCGACTTTTTTTGAGCTATGTATGACTTCAAAGTGGGAGGTGAGTATGTTCAACTCACTGGGTCGTAGAATCCACCATTGACTGACTGTGACAGTTCGAGCTAAATCACTCTTGAAAAGATCATTTCTTATACCTCACATGAAGTATATGGATGATAACATTTCTCCAAATATAGCAAAAAAGGATTTAGTAGTTGGTGGTTTGTGTTGAGCAGTGAATGACAAATATGAATGTTTATGAGAACCATTAGTTATTCTTATGGGAGGCTCTCCCCACTGACCATCGGGTGAGGTCTCCTTTTTGGGATCCAAAAGTCACATATTACCTTTTATGACTCTTTGTTACCTGAAAGGCATATATAAGTGTGTATTTAGATTTTAAATTCACTAGACACTTCGTAGGGAAAGTGATCAAAAGGAAAAGTAAATTAATATCAAACATTTAATAAGACTATGAAACAGTTATAGAAATGTAAATATAAAGTTAATAAAAGTTCAATGTATGGTAGCAAAACCACTATAACTATTAAATGACACACCAAGATAGGGATGAATTGATGTTTTAAAAATCTTTTTTGATAATCATTTTTGAAATTTAAATGACAAAATCCAAACTTTAAAATGCAAAAGTTAATAGAAATAACAAAAACTAATTTTTGTATTTTTATTTTAATTGAAAAAATATATTGTTATTATTTTTATTTTCTAATTTTTATTTCTTTTTCAAAGAAATACTAAATGTTGAAACAATCACAAAGATCTTGTAGCACAAAGATAACATTGCATTACCCAAATTTGTAAAATATAAAGCTAAAAGAAAGTAAATCGCTAGAAAGTAAAGTGCAGAAAGAAAAAAAAACAAGCACACCAAAATTTTGTAGTGGTCCTGTTAACTTGACCTACATCCACTCCCGGAGTCCTTTTCTCTAGGTATTGGACTAAATAGTTTGTCTCTACTTTAGCTCTCATGGCAAGGCAGATAATACCTTACACAATCACTTCCATGAACCCGATGTGGTGGAGTAGCTGAATACCTTTCACCAACCCGATATAATGTAGCAGTCGAATCCCTTTCACCCTCCTGATGAAGCAGAGTATCCAGAGTAACCCAATCAATTTCACCTTTCCTGATGCAGCAGAGTAGCTATTGAAATTTGACATAATAGCTTCTTCACATAGTTTCGCTCAAAAAAATCTTGACTCGTGGAGGAACAAAGGTGGACGTTTTCCAGATCCACCATGTAAAAAACATATCTCCAACTCCCTTGAACCCAAAATGATCATCGCCCTATCTCACAACTTCACTTCTCTCTCTCTCTCTCTCTCTCTCTCTCTCTCTCTCTCTCTCTCTCTCTCTCTCCCTCCCTCCCTTTGTCTCTTGCTCAAGGCTCTCTTTAAACCATCACTTATAGAAGACTCACGCTCTCAGACTGCCAAAGATTCTTACAAAGTTTTTTAAGAACACTTAAATAATGATCTTCCAAAAATCCTTTTTTTTTTTAATTTTGATGTCTTTGATTATATAGTATGATTAGTTCAATTCTTCCCTATTAGTACTATATGATAAATATTGTTCTATACAATCAGTTCAACATTTTTTTTAATAATCTAATACGAACTTATGGAAGTACAATATAATTACTGCAATTGGATTATAGTTCGTATAGGATGATCTCTGGGATGACCTAAAATCATATATGTCGTTTGTCTAATACGATTCAATTTGTATAGTACGATCTTAAATCTTAATTACCCTAAATTTGATTTATTAATCACTTGAATTAATTAAGTACAATTTTAAAATATTGTAGAATACGATTTCATTTGTACAATATGAATAAAAAAATTTTAAAAATTCAAATTATTTCCTAATTTTAAATGGCGATGGGGACTTTTGATTATAACTGATGTCTTGTATGATTAGTTAATTTTAATTTTAATTTAATTTTACTTAATTTAAATATATAATTAATATTTGATTAAGCAAATAGTACAATATGATTCAAAATTTTTAAAATGATCTTAAAAAAAGTCAAAACATTTAGTTTCACTCCCCCTAAGTGTGAGCACGGTTACTAAGTTAATGTATACATTTTTACATATATTGACTCAAGAAAAATAAAATCAGAGACTCTTTCAAACAAATTTAACTTATGCAAACTGTTCTTGAGCTTTGATTCTATGTATATATTAAATAACATGAAATAAAAAGCAAAAAATAGACATACAAATCTTAGAAAAAAAAAAAAAAAAAAACACTAAAAGGTAAAATAATACATCTACCTCCCCCTTTTGACATCACAAAAAAGGAGAAACTAAAATAAAATAACTAAAACACAGGGTACAACGTGTAAAAAAATGCTAAAAGTAGAATCAAAATTTAAAAACACATCACATAGTATAACACAATCTACTCATCAACTGGTCCCTGATCAGGTGGTGGTGGAGGGTAGAAGTAGTGGTGGTGTTAGGCAAACTAATCACTAACCATACATAATCAGCCTTGTGCAGCTGCAGCTGCTATTGGAAGTGGTAATAGCTGCTCCCATTAAGTGGCACTAATTAAGAATCATATTGAACAAATAAAATCATCCAAAAATTATCATCATGTTTATTGTATAGTATAAAGGGTGTGTCATATAGCAGAATCATCAATAATGTTTTGAATCAGGGTCGTTGGGTTTACTGAATAGTGTTGATGTAATGATTTGCTTAAATCATACAATATAAAGTAGATTATATAATAAAATGTCAGAAAAAAAATCATATGTGATGATTAAAGAGAAATATATAAGCATTTTTCACAAACAAATGAACACATAATAAATTTCAAACATAAACAAACAATAAGGATAAATCTAAGGATTAAATAAAACAAAACAAGCAAAAAAATAAACCTTAATATACCTCTACCCCAATTTTTCTAAGCATGAATGTCAATGATATCTAATCTTATCCTAAGTGTACTGAATGTTTCATAATTGAGAGGGTTTGCCAAAGATATCTACTAGTTGATTTTTAGTATCCATATGGTGTAATTCTATTTTGCCTTGCACAAAAGATTCCTAATGAAATAATGTATAATATCAATGTATTTTGTGCAGGAGTGTTGGTTTATATTTTTTGAAATACAATTTGAATTAGAGTTATTACATATAATAGGGATGGTGCCTATAGAAAGTCCAAAGTCATGCAAGGATTTGTTACTTCAACTATTAGACTTGAGCAACACAACTTTCTACAACTATATACTATGAAACCCTTAAACCTTTTAAGTTATTTTTGAAAAAAAAAAATTTTTGTGCAGTATTCTGTACGAACCGTCTGTACGAACTGAGTAAAGTGTTGGTTCATCTGTACGAACCGTCAGTTTGTCTGTACGAACTGAACAAATTTTATTTTCCTGAGCCCATCATCCTGGGATGAAAATTAAGTATCATCAGTACGAACGTGGTCTGAGGACTTGACAGAGCCGATCGTCCCGGGACATATGTAAATTTTCTTCCGGACGATGGTAAATATCTTTTTAATAACGGTTTGATTAGTTTTGAAGAGAGAGAAAGAGGAGAGAGAAAGAGGAGAGAGAAAGAGAAGGAAAGAGGAAGAAAAACTAAGTTTTGCGCATCTTCAGTCTGTTTTCGTCCGTTGCCATAGTTGGAAAAGTTGATCGAGTCGAGGTAAGGCACATTATGCCTGTCTAAATTTTCAGAAATGTGAGTTTTGAAGAATGTTCTGATTAATGTTTTGTTTCTGTTAGCAAAAAATGGGTTTAACTTTGCACCGGTAAAACTTTTGCTTGTGTAACTTTTGGTATATCATATAGATTATGATTTTGTACGTTTTGAATATTGTTTAGAAATTTTACACCTGGTATTTTGAAATCTGTGAGGTTTTTGTCGAACAGAAAGTTATTTGGATGCCGAGAAATAGTGCTTCAGTACAATAAAAGTTTTGAAATGTTGTTTTATATGATCATTATTAATTTGATAATTTTATGAAATTATGCATTTTGATTTATTGGGTTTCTATTGTCTTCCCCCATATACGAAAAAGGCAAAATTTTGATATCTGCTCAATTTCTCCATATTTGTTAAGATGTGATGTTTTATGTGTAAATGTGATTTGAATGATATATGTTGGGAGTTATAAAGGGCCAAAATTCTTTGAGATTTGTCTGTGTCAGGGAATAAAGGGAGGCATAAGGGGCCATAATCTTTTGAGATTCTGTCTGAGTCTGAAAAATGAACTCTAATCTGAATAATTATGTATATCTAATATATTCAGATGCTGTAAGCACAAAAGAGAGACATGAGGGGCTAAAATCCTTTGAGATTCTGTTTGTGTCAAAAAATTCAGAAGGGAGGTATAAGGGGCCAGAATCCTTTGAGATTTTATATGTGTCAAGAAAATTTGAATAACATTAAAATCTGATTGAAAGTTTGATTTGTATGATTCTATGATACAAATTTTATTCAGTTCTTTTATATCTGTTATTTTATTCCGTATGATTATTTATTCTATACGATTATTTGAATTCTATCTAATTGTTTTATTTCTACATAATTATCTAAATTATGTGTGTTTATTTGGATTTCTAATGAATATCTGGATTCAGTATGGCTATTTGAATTAGTGAATGAATTACTTTGTATTTTTATTTCATGAGTTTCAGTTCAGTGATTTATTTGATATGCAAATTATTATTTTTAAATCTTCAATAAAGTATTTTGAAATGAGTGGGTCTAAAAATTTAGATCAGCTAGTGTGATTTTGCTGAGCTGTTAGCTCACTGTGGTTATCTTCATGGTCTTCAGGTTCTAGAAAAGGGAAGGAAGTTTTAGACTAGCCATTCAAAATATGATTTAAAGTCATAGGTATTTTTGTACTTTTGATTTTTGTACAGTCATAGCTAGTTTACTATTCTATTATGTACTTTTTGTTTATAGCCTTACACTGTAATGTATATCATTATTTTGATGAGTAAAAGAAATATATTTTGGTGGATGAGTTCTTCTGTATTGAAAAGTTTTTAGTGGCTTTGTGATTCAGTTTATAATGTGAATCAAAAGAAAGTCTGAAAGGCAATTCCAAAACTAGATCCTGGGGTTCATCATTGCAGCTCAACAAGATAGAATCCGTCCTGGTCGAGTTAGGTTGTGACAAATAAGTGGTAACAGAGAAATAGTTTTGGAATATGGATCGTAAGACAGAGATATAGGAAATGATTTGTAAGTTTGATGGGGTAGTTTCAGTTTGTTTGGGTGTTTATTATTTTGTTTTATATGCATAGTTATATTCTGTATGATTATGGATCTGTCATACCCAGATATGACTGATGGGTAGAGTGCTAGCCAGGCAGCTCCTATGAATAGTTCTGCTCCATTAGTTGGTTCAAATACAGTTTCCCATTTTGCTACATTGATAGCTTAGATGATGAGCGGGACGCAGAATAGAGTTTCTACTGTAAGGTCTGAAGAGGTAGATAGACATCTACAAATGTTTCTAAGATTGAAGCCTCCGAGGTTCTAGGGTGCTGTTGAGCCCAGAGCAACTGAGGATTGGTTGAGGAGGCTGGAAAATATATTTGATGGTATGCAATGTCCTCCTGATAGGAAGGTACCATTAGAGATTTTTTAATTAGATGATGAAGCAGAGTGCTGGTGGATGGGCCAGTAGGAGGAGAAATTTCAGGGGAAACTAAACTCTTTGATTTCTTGGGAAAAATTTTCTGAAGTCTTTAGAGCATGGTTTATGTTGAGTCTACTGAATAGGTTGTTAAACTTAAGTTAATATCCCAAAGCTACCAAGAGGGGAGGGGGGTGAATTGGTATTTAAAATTTTTCCCTCTTTTGATAAGT
>NW_021515450.1:52993-71172 GCF_001605985.2 Dendrobium catenatum | reverse complement strand
AGTTCATCCTGGGACGAACAGGTTTCATCCTGGGATGATTTTATACAGAGAGTTTCATCCAGGGATGAAGGTTCATTTCATCCTATACGATCTCATACAGAGAGTTTCATCCAGGGACGAAGGTTCATTTCGTCCTGTACAATCTCATACAGAGAGTTTTGTCCAGGTACGAACCATGATTTTTGTCTGGACGAACAGTGCAAGGTGAGAATCCAGAGACGTTCTTCCCGGGACGAATACAAAATTCGTCCTGGACGATTAGGACTTAGAAAATTTTCTACCCTCCTGCTCGATCCATTGCTCTTCCCAGGGGTTAATTTACATGATCGTCCCGTACAAAACAGGTTCGTCCCGTACGATCAGTTCACAAAAAATTGTCCCCCAAGAGTGTGTGTTGTGATTTTTCACTCAATTACAATCACTCCCTCTCATTTCAAAACTTATAATTTACAAGTGAATAATTTGAAGTTTTCATCGCTTGGAGTTGATTTTTCCTGAAATGTTAGTACACACTAGAGCAAAAACAAATCTTCCAAAAAGTGTTAGGAGATATATAAAACAATAATATTTGAAACCATCAAAATAATACAAGTTGCAAGAATGTAAAACATGCAAATAGAAACTCTCTCTACAGTTTATACCCCCTTCTACAAGACAGCAAATACAAGAGACTTTTCTGAGATTGGTTCAGGGGAGCTAGACAATTATGCAGTACAAGACAAAGTTTATTACTTTGGCAAGATATGCTCCTCAGTTGGTCAATACTTCTATGGAGTAGTATTATAGATTTCTGAGGGGACTTCAAAATAGTTTGAGAAAACCTTTGGTACCATTTCACATTTCTAATTTCTCTGAACTGGTGGAGAGAGCCCGACTGATAGAGAATGATCTGATGGCTATTCAACAGTGGTGGACTGCTAGTAGAAAGAGGCTCAGTGGTCAGACTTCTGGAAGTAGTTTTTTGGGAAGAAGAATAGATTTTTATCTGGAGATTCTAACAGCTGTGGACAGTCAGTGTATGCAGCAGTTTCTGGTGGTGACAGTCTAGCCAATTTTGGTTTTGTCTGTGGGGCACCTTTGTGTTAGAATTATGGACGGCGATATTTTTGCCAGTGTTATAGAATGACTGGTTAGCATTTCAAATGTGGTCAGACATGACATCGAATAGCAAAATGTCCACAAGCCGGATTTGATCGACCATTTGAGTCTAGATCCGAGAGTTTTGTTAGACCGAGAGGAAGGTCGAGGGCAATTCCTCCCTGTGCTGTTTCTGAAGGATCATCTGGTAGAGCTGGTGGTTCGAGTTTAGTAGCAAGGAGACAACCTAGTGGTAATCAGAGGGAGCCTAGTAGTTCTGTAGCTCCAGCTCTAGTTCATCCAAGTGTGTATATATTAAATCAGCAAGAGGCTCGAGATGCTCCAGATATGGTGATAGGTATAGTTTATATTTCATAGCAACCCTGTCGTATTGCTTACTTAAAAATAATGGTTGGCACTTCTGATTACAAGTGTTATCCTGTATAATTTTAATCATACAATATGATTAGTTCATTTTAATTTCATATTTAATTTACATAATTTAAATATTTTAATTAATCTCTTATTATGTTGATTGTATAATACATTCCATATCATCTATTATGATATAAAAAAAATAAAAAATTTAACTTCACTCCCATATGTATGTGCATCATTACTAAGCAAACATATACCTTTTTACATACATTAATTCAAGAAAAATAAAATTTTAGACTTTTTCAACTAAATCTAACTTATGCAACGCATTCTTGGGCTATGATTCTTTGTTGATCCTTGGTGTATGCTGAACCTAAAATATTAGTAGTACACACAAAAAATAAATGCAATATAAAGAGTGGGTGAAATTAAGAAGATAGCTAACAACATTTGTTATCATCAAAATAGAATGTCAAACTACTAGATTTGTAACAGTTATTGGTCCATTTTACTATGTCCTTGATTATTAAATAGATTCCTTATGATGATAGTGATGCGAGGCCACTCACTATTGGTTGCTATAAGAAATAGTCCTATACATGAGCCTTTTTACTTCTTTAAACACATAATTTAAATTATAATACTCTACTAGTGTGATAAGCTAGATCCTTCCAAGTCAGCGATGTCCAACACTAAACTAGTGAGGAAGAGGAAAATTTACCTTTCTAATGGCAAGAGGACTGATAGAAGGATGAGTACCCCTTCAACCAGTAAAGATAAAAGTGTTGATTCTAGCCCTCCAATAAGTTAAACATTTATTAATTATTCCTAACCCTACAGATTAAGAGGTTAAAGGTGCTGTCGTCTGTGACGAAAGTGGTCACACCCTACCGATTGAGACTATGGATCCCCTAAAACTATAATAGAGACAAATATAGTGAGAAAAAGGAGAGTGACACTATCTTCTAGTTCTTAGGATTAACCACTGATAATGAGGTTGATGAGGTAAGTCCCTCAAACACATCTAACATGATAAGCACAACTGATAAGTTCCTCAGTTTATGCATAAAACGTCGGCTTGCCTTTACACTACCTATTCCATACTCTTTGTTACTTACAGGAGCTCTTTTATTTGTCACCGTGTGATCTCTGCATGGTTGATCTAAACCGTTACCTTGTAACTAACAGGCATATACATTTTGCCTTACTGTAGCTACCTGGAGGAAATGAACGATGATGCAGAGAAGCTGCTCTCTTCTCACTTAGCTCTTGCTTCTTTCTTCTTGCCTGTATTCTGCATTTCTCTATCTTGCAGGTTCAAGGCAATGGACGTCTTCATGGTATCAGAGCATTAGGAAAGCTGTGATCTCATTCCTGATATCTCTTCTTCAATGGTTTCTTCATCAACAACCTCACCAGTTGAGGTCTCCGACTCATCGTCGCCTGCAGTGGAGATCACTATTCCTCCTCAACATAAATTTTTCATGGAAAACGTGAAAACGATGGTTACAGTTCAGTTAACTACAGAGACTCATCTGATATGGATGTCTCAGCTCTTGAAACATTTCACAGCAAATAATTTCGAAGGACATCTAACTGGATCCACGGTACAACCGGCAAAACACACTCTGAACACTCATGGAAATAGTGTGCTCAATCCCGTATACTCTACCTGGATGCTCATTGATCAACATTTAGCTTCTGCCATTTACTCTACAGTTTCTCCCTCATTGTTACCCAATATACTAAATCTCAACTCTACTCACGAGATATGGGTAACACTGGAACGTCGTTTGAAGTCTTCAAATCGTTATAGACTTCTTCAATTAAAAGGTGAGCTACATCAACTACAACTGGGAGATAAGACTATGTTCCAATATCTCTCTGATATTAAGAACAAGGTAGATGCAATCGCTGCAGCCGGTTCCACCATTGATGCTGAAGACATCATTCACTATACATTAAATGGCTTGCCAGCTGCATATCAGTCATTCAAAACAGCGATTCGCACTCAGCTAAATCCTTTTTCCCTTGATGACTTCTATTCTCTGCTTTGTACTGAAGAACTCCACTTGAATGCAGACAACAGTCGTGAGTCTGTTAACTCATCTACTTCTGATCCTAATTATGCTCTAACTGCAACCAAGGGGTCATCTCGTGGCCGCTCTCGTGGCAGATTTTGTGGATCCTTCCCTGGACGTGCTGCTCCTGGTCGTAACTCCTCTGGCCGATCTGCTCCGGGCACTGCTCCAGCTGGTTCAAGTAGAGGAGGCAGACGATCACGTTTAAATATTGAATGCCAAATCTGCGGAAAACTAGGACATTCCGCAGTAAACTGCTGGTACCGGCATGATACAATGTATAACAGTTCTCCTCAAGCCTACATCACCACGGATAACGTAGCCAATGCAGAATGGTATTTGGATTCTGGGGCAACATAACACTTAACCTCAAACTCATCTCAGCTGCAGCATATTCAACCATACAATGGGGCATCACACGTTCAAGTTGGGAATGGCCAGCAGTTGCAGATTGCCAATACCGGCCAAGGGTTGTTACCCACCCCTCATAGTAAGCTTCTTTTGCCTAAAATTCTACATGTTCCCAAACTCTCACATAACCTTCTCACTATACATAAGCTTACTACTGATAATCCCTATTTTATTTTACTTGATTCCAATGGGTTTCTTATAAAGGACTCCTGAACCAACAAGACACTTCTCCACGGACCCCAGTCATCATGGACTCTATCCAATTAACTCTAGCTTATCTACTTCGTAAAAATCTTCATGTGCCTCTACTACAGCATTAGTCTCTTCCACTACTCCTCTATCTGTGTGGCATCAGCGGCTAGGACATCCCTATACATCCGTCCAGCAGTTCCTCCCCACAATTTTCTCAAAGAGTTCTACTGCCAGTCGCACAGATCACTGCAGTGCTTGTGCCCGTGCTAAATGTAGTCGTTTACCTTTTTCACTGTCTTCTACTAGGACCACTCAATGTTTAGAACTTATACATAGTGATGTATGGGGTCCCTCCCCAATTACCTCTATGCAATCATATATTTTTTATGTTATCTTTGTGGATGATTTTAGTCGTTATACCTGGATTTATCCATTGCATTTTAATTCAGATGTTTGTGCAACATTTCTAACATTCAAAAAATTTGTTGAGAATCAATTTCAAAAACCCATTAAAATGCTTAGAACCGATCGAGGAGGAGAATACATTAATGCCACATTTCAGAATCATCTTAAAAACTTTGGCATCGTGCATCAAACAACTTGCTCTTATACCCCACAATAAAATGGGATATCCGAACGGAAACACCGTCATATAATTGAAACAGTTAGAGCTTTACTGCTTGCTACCAATTTACCTCAAAAATTTTGGATTGATGCTCTCCTCAATGCAGTCTATCTTGTTAACAGGCTACTCTCTTCCTCTACAAATCATAAATCCCCCTATGAATGCCTGTTTCATCGACCGCCAGAATATTCTCACCTTAGAATTTTTGGCTGCCTTGCATATCCTTGGTTTCCCACTCAATTATCAAATAAGTTATCTCCCCATTCTCAACCTTGTATCTTTTTAGGATACACCAACAATATAAAGGGCTATCGTTGCTTTGATCCCAAAACTTCTAAAGTTTACATCTCTCGACATGTTCGTTTTCATGAAAATATTTTCCCATTTATACTCATTCCTCACCCAAACATCCAGCCCCTCCTACCCAACAAAATACACCATCAACTTTAATACGTGTCTCTGTTCTACAAATCTGCATAACATTCAGCCCCACATTTACCAGCTAACACCGTCATCCCTCCAGCCTTACCAGCCCAAACCTCACCTACTGCAGTCGAACATCTTTCTATTTCCTCACCTCAGGCAGTCACTCAACAACCTGTTGCTCCTCTTCCTATACACCCAAATGCTCACCCGAGCTCAATCCGGTAAACTTAAACCAAGACCAATCTTTGATCTTGAACACACTATTATTCCATCTAAACCTACAGGTTTTACACAAGCTTTGAAATATCCTGTGTAGAGGGAAGCTATGAGCCATTAATTTGAAGCTTTACAAAAGAAAGGTACTTGGGAATTAGTACCATTCCATCCCAATCAAAATGTTCTTGGTTGCAAATGGTTATTTAAAACCAAATACAACTCTGATGGTTCAATTGCGTGTTACAAATCTCGACTTGTCGCGCAAGGTTTCAAACAAGAACATGGCATTGATTACCATGAGACATTCAGACCTGTTGTGAAGTTTGCCACTATTCTCATGCTAATCATTGTTGCGGTTATGCACAATTGGCCTGTCTTGCAGTTAGATGTCTCTAATGCTTTCCTACATGGAGTTTTAAATGAGACTGTCTTTATGAACAACCAATGGGTTTTGTTGATCCTCAATATCCCCATCATGTCTGCTTATTGTGAAAAGCTATTTATGGTTTAAAACAATCACCCCGTCAGTGGTTTGCTACGTTCTCTTCTTATCTCCATAAGTATGGCTTCAAAACAAGCACTGCACATCCTTCCAGGTTATTTTTTCATAAAGATAGCATCCAATTATATATCTTAGTGTATGTCGACGACATACTCTTGACTAGTAACACACAAGCAAAAATTTATAAACTCATCACTGCTCTGTACAGCCAGTTTTCCATGCGGAACCTTGGAAAACTAAATCAATTCCTCGGTCTACAGACGGTATATTCTGATTATGGCATTCACCTGACTCAATCCAATTATGCTAAGGAAATCCTCAGCAAAGCGGCAATGACTGATTGTAAACAGGTGCACACCCCCTGCCTTCCAAGCTTCCAGCTACTGTACCAGACAACCCACTTTATTCTCGCCTAGACTTCTATCGCCAACTTGTTGGCTCATTACAATACTTAACTGTTACTCGCCCTGATCTACATATTGCGGTCAATTGCCTTTGCCAACATATGCATAAACCGCAACACCTCCATTTCCAGCTGCTTAAACGAGTGCTCCGATATCTCAATCGAAGTCTTCATCTGGGCTTACCGATCATCAAATCAAACTTACAGTTAACTGCCTTTGCTGATTCCGATTGGGCTTCCGACACAACGGATCGTGGATCTGTAACTGCTATTGCGCCTTTCTTGGAGACACATTAATTTCATGGATGATCAAGAAACAAACTTCAGTTGCTAGGTCTTCAACTGAAGCGGAGTATAGAGCATTATCCACCGCTGCTTGCGATCTTACTTGGCTACGTCGCCTACTTAGTGAATTTCAAGTTCCCGTTACAGCACCTAGAAACTTCTCTGCGACAATGTTTCAGCCCTTGCGCTAGCCAATAACCCCATATTCCATGCTCGAACTAAACATATTGAGATTGACTTTCATTTTATACGTGACTGTATCCGCTCACAGTATATTTCAGTACATCATATTGCATCAATCGACCAGCCGGCAGATATTTTCACCAAGTCTCTCCCTGCCGCTCGCTTTACTACTCTACGCAACAAGTTGACACTTCAGTCACCAACTGTCAACTTGAGGGGGGCTGATAAGCACAACTGATAAGTTCCTCAGCTTATGCATAAAACGTCAGCTTGCCCTTACACTACCTATTCCATACTCTCTGTTACTTACAGGAGCTCTTTTATTTCTCACCGTGTGATCTCTGCACGGTTGATCTAAACCGTTACCTTGTAACTAACAGGCATATACATTATGCCTTACTGTAGCTACCTGGAGAAAATGAACGATGATGCAGAGAAGCTGCTTTCTTCTCACTTAGCTCTTGCTTCTTTCTTCTTGCCTGTATTCTGATTTTCTCTATCTTGCAGGTTCAAGGCAATGGACGTCTTCATAACATAGGTAGTGTCCCAAGAGGAGTTGGCCTCCACACAGGTTGTGGTGACCTCTGTAGGAACTGAGTTGATTAATCCCCAATAAAAGGGTAAAAAAAACTAATTTAATGTCTTTGGAATAAATTATATGGAGTGGTTGATGTCCTCCATTAGTGAACTTATTATCACATATACAAGTTTTGAATCCAAGATGTCTTAATTGATAGTCAAAATTCTCAACAAATAGATCAAAATGAATCATATCAAACAAAAAATAATAAAAGCTCAAAAAATTTGATCCAAAAGCTTTTCTCCTTCAGCATATGTGATATAAACATATTAGTATTGGGTGTGTGCACAGACTCGTATCTTTGAAGATGAACTATATCTGTGATGAAATTATGAAGTCGTTGGAATTTTAGTTATTATTGGAATCGTACTAATCTGATAACCTTTATTGGAATTTTAGTTATTTTAGTACCATTTTGTACAATCACTGTATTCAGAATCAGAACAATAAAGAAATATTGCTTACAATTCTAGTAGTTGGACGTGCTAATGCCTGTTTGAGGTTCCAACAGCTCAACAGCTGTACTGAAGGGAAGAATAAAAACCTTATCGAAACCTTTAAAGAAAGTACGTGCAATTCAATGCCATGCTGTACAGTTCGACTAATAAAATCCCTATAACAAAAAACCTCATTATCAATAGTGAAATAAAATTAGAGATACCTGACCTTAGTGTTGTTTAAATACTGTAAGGTCGAAAGCGACCATCATCTACAGTAACGTTTAGGAGTAGAAATTGAACTCAAGGATGAGAGGAGAAGAGAGGGGTCCTCCGCATTGCTCATTTAACGAAAAAAAGTGGTCCAATTGAGAATTAGGCTTTGTTTGGGACCGTTTTCTTACTGCTTCTTGAAGCAGTTTTCTAGTACAAAAAAAATAACTTTTGTACTAAAAAACTGCTTTAAGAAGTAGTAAGAAAGCTGTCCCAAACATAATCTTAGGCTTTGTTTGTTTGAGCATTTTTTTGCCTTTTCCGTTTTTGGAAATGGAGGAATTTTTTTTTTGTGTTGTTTGGTTCATCAAATCACGTTCTCAATAATTCCTTTTTTTCATTTTTCTACAGTTTTAAGAAAGCTTTTTATATATGCTTCTCCGTTTCAAAACTTCATTTTCTGAACTAATGTTTTTTAAAACTGTCTTTTACAAAAGCACCAAAGAAACAAACGAAGCCTTAATCTCCTTTGAACAGCGACGGATCCTTTTCTACATCTCCATCACTTCTTTGCTCCGTATTCCATAACTGTTCATCTCATGCGAGTTTGAAGGTTGAAGGGGTCATTTATGGGCTTTTAGGACGATTTGGGATGAAATATTGTTGAAGGAGAAAGGGACTGTGTTTCTGGAGAGTATTGAGCAGCATTAAATAAAACGATTATCATTTCAATCGTATATTTATAAATTTAAGAGATAATAGGGATATGAATGGAAAAGTTTTTTTTTTCTTGAAATTTTTATACTATGATATAAACTTGGTGAAGTCGCCAGACCCATTTTAAAAATAGTTTAGGTGATATATATAATATAGATGAAAAGAGAAAGAGTGGTTGTATAATGATTAATGAGGGTAGCGTGTTCTTGCAGCACGAAAAAAATGGAGTATACATTTCTATTTTTAGGTATTACAAACTTGAATAGAGAAAGAACAGCATGCAGAATCCAAATTTATTTGTGGGTGATTTTTGACCTTATTAGCATGTGAGTTTTACTAAGTAACAATTGACAACTTGCATGATAATGGAGAGAAGAAAAAATTCTAAAGAAAATGGTCTACTAGCTTAAGTCACCATATGAAATGCCCAAAGATGCTCAAAGATCCAAAATCTTTCTCTTTAAACCTTTTCTTATGGGGATTTAAGGGTTACAGAAAAGATCACATCAATAAATAAATAAAAGTATAATGATTGATGTTCATTGAAAACTTCCTTAGACATATGACACCCGAGCTAACTCGATGGAGGAACACATACCTCACTTTTTACTCTTTGTCTCAGGTGAGTTCCCTAATGCTAAGTGTACTGAGGCGAGTAGGAGTAGGGAATTCTATTTGTGAGGGCCGAGATAAGTGAGTTATGGTTGACAAGTGCTTCGATGTCTTGAGTGACATTTTTTTTAGCTCTGTATGTCATCAAAGTGGGAGATGAGTATGTTAAACTCACTGGGTTGTAGACTTCACCATTGACTGACTGTGACAATTAGAGTTGAACTCCTCTTGAAAAGATCCATTCTTATACCTCACATGATGTGTATGGCCGATAACGTTCCTCCAAATATAGCAATGAATTGAAGGATTTAGTGGTTGGTGGTTTGTGTTCAGGGGTGAATGACAAATAGGATTGTTTATGGGAACCATTAGTTATTCTTATGGGAGGCACTCCCCATTGATTATCCCACCGAGTTAGGTCTCAATGACCCTTGGGCGAATTCTCATTGTCGTATCCACAAGGTACAAAATTACCTTTTATGACTCTCTGCTTCCTGAAAGGCATATATGAGTGTGTATTTAATTTTTCAATTCACTTGACACTTTGTAGGGAAAGCGACAAAAAGGATAAGTAAATTAAAAGAAAACATTTAATAAGACTATTAAATAGTTATATGAAAGTAAATATAAAGTTAATAAAAGTTCAATGGATGGTTGTGAAACTACTATAATTATTGAATGACACACCAAGACATGGGTGAATTGATGTTTTAAAAATCCTTTTTGAAATTTAAATGATGAAATTCAAACTTTAAAATTCAAAAGCTAATAGAAAGAATAAAAACTAATTTTTGTATTTTGATTTTAATTGAAATAAATATTTATTGTTATTATTTTTATTTTCAAATTTTTATTGCTTTTTTAAAGAAATACTAAATCTCAAAAAAACCACAAAGGTTTTTTTATCACAAAGATAATAATGCATAAACCAAATTTGCAAAATACAAAGGTGCAAGAAAGTAAATCTTAAGAAAGTAAAGCGCAAAAAGAAAAAGAATAAGCAGACCAAAATTTTATAGTGGTCAGGTTAACTTAACCAACATCCACTCCCAAAGTGCTCTCTGGGTATTACATTAAATAGTTAGTGACTCTCCTTTAATTAGCTCTCATGGCAAGGCAGAAAAAACCTTGCACAATCACTTCCATGAACCTGGTGCAGTGTAGTATCCCAAATCACTTTCACCCTCTTGATGAAGCAGAGTATCCCAAATTACTTTCACCCTTCTTGTGAGGCAGACTAAGCCAATCACTTTCACATTTCCCGATGTGGCAGAGTAGCCAGCTGCATTTGACACTAATAGCTTCTTCACATAGTTTATCTCAAGAAAAACCATAACTCATGGAGGAACAAAGGTGAACATTTGCCGTATCCACCATGTTAAAACTCTATCTCACACCCCCTTAAACCCAAAATGATCTTCTCCCTCACTCACAACTAAAACTCTCTCTCTCTCTCTCTCTCTCTCTCTCTCTCTCTCTCTCTCTCTCTCTCTTCCTTAAGAACCTCTCTTTAAACAATCACTTACAAAAGACTCACGCTCTCAAACCACCAAAGATTATTACAAAGGATTTTAAGAAAGCTTAATTGATGATCTTTCAAAATTCCTAATTTTTAATTTTGATGTATTTATCTGTACAGTGGAGTAGTCGAACACCTTTCACCGACCTGATACGATGGAGTAGTCAAATTTCTTTTACCCTTCTGATGAAGCAAAGTATCCCAAATAACTTTCACCCTTCTGGTGAGGCAAAGTAAGCCAATCACTTTCACCTTTCCCAATGTAGCGGAGTAGCTAATAGTGTTTGACAAAAATAACTTCTTTATAGAGTTTCTCTCAAGAAAAGCCATAACTCATGGAGGAAAAAAGGTTGATGTTTTCCAGATCCACTGTGTAAAAACTCTATCTTACACCCCCCTTGAACCCAAAATGATATTCTCCTCTCTCTCTCTCTCTCTCTCTCTCTCTCTCTCTCCCTCCCTCCCTCTCTCTTACTCAAGACCCTCTCATTAAACCATCACTTATATAAGAATCACACTCTTAGACTGCAAAACATTCTTACAAAGTCTTTTAAGAAAGCTTTAATAAGGATCTTCCAATATTCTTAATTTTTTATTTTGTCGTCTTTGTTTTTACAAATTGATGTATAAATATATAGTATGATTAGTTCTATTCTGCCCTATTAGTGCTATATGATGAATAATGTTCTATACAATCAGTTCAAAATCTTTTTCTGATCATCTAGTATGAACTTATGGAAGTACAATATGATTTGTTCAATCAAATTAAATTTCATATAAGATGAACTCTGGGATGATTAAAAATCATATTTATCGTTCGTCTAATACGATTCAATTCATATAGTATGATCCTAAACCTTAATTATCCTAAATTTTATTTATTAATCACAGGAATTAAATTAAGTGAGATTTTAAAATATTGTACAATACAATTTCATTTTTATAGTGAGATTTAAAAATTTATGCACTCCTGGTAGCTGGGAGTGCACTAGGTACCATAGTATTTCTAATTATTATTATTATTATTATTAATTCTGGTGGCATTATTTCGTCAAAGCCGCCAAAAAAATTATGGCTATTTGTCGGTTCTTATATGGCCTTTACCTGGAGATAAAAAATCATCTTGAAAGTCATCAAAAAATAATTACCAATTTATGCCGAAATAATTTGCTGGTAATAGACAATTTTTCTATAGTGCTTCTCCCTCTCTCAGAACTTCACCTTTCTCTCTCTCTCTCTCTCTCTCTGTCTCTCTCTTTCTCTCTCTCTCTCTCTCTCTTGCTTAAAACAAAAAAATTATTAGGATTGTTAAGCACTTATGAGCTAGCCCGAGGCTAACCAAGAGGGTGGGTAAATTGGTAGTTTTAAAAATCCTTAAACAAAAGCATTATCTTTTTGAAATATTTTAAAACATTCAATCATATTATCATCCATATGAAAATAAAGTGCAAAAATTAAAATGTAAAAATATAATAAAGAATACACTGAATTTTATAGTGGTTTGGTCAACTTGACCTATGTCCACTCCTTAGGGCCTCTCATCGAGTTATTACACTAAAACACAGTGACTCTCCTTTTGCTCCCATAGTAAGGCGGAGAAGCCCTTACAAACTCCTTTCTACTGACCCCACTGAGATAGAGAACCCGACCTCCTTTTGCTTCCTCCTAAAGCAGGCAGAGAACCTTGATTTATTGCTGAAGAAGGCCTTCCTAGAGCCACCAAGGAGCTAAGGATGACGAATGGAGAAGACGACACAAATCCTTTCTTGGAGCAATCTTTGTGAACTCCTCACAAAACCCCCCCTTACAAGATTCTCTCTCTCTCTCTTCCAAGCGCTCCCACTCCTCTAAGCTCTCTTAGGTCAGGAAAACATAAAAAATCTTCCCTTGAATAAATAAGAGATCTTATAAAAAAGGGCTTAAAAATTTCTCTAAATTGCAACATGTCATCAAAGCTCATCCAGGACGATCGGCAGATTATCTTGTACGATCAATGTATTTTTAGCCCTTTCAGCCAAGACGATCTGGGTGGGCTGGACGATTAGAAGACATTATTTATAGTAATTATCTAGGACAATGTAAACATCAACCTTTATGATTAGTTTAAAATCATACATATCATCCATAACATCATTCTGGTCATCCAGGAGATAAATGTTTGAACGATCAAAAAAATAACATATCGTCCATGACGATTCTTGGATCGTCCTAACTGATTAGTTAAAAACTAGTTATTATTATCTAGAACATCATTATGGTCGTCTAAGAGATACATATTGGATGATCAAAAATAAATTTTATCGTCCAAGATAATTCTTGAATCATCCTGAACAATTAGTTCAAAATCAGGAATAGTATCCAGCAAATCATTCTGGTCGTCTAGGTGATTCAGAAGAAAACTAAGGCTTTTCTAACTGATTATCCTGGATGATCCTGCGATCATCTAGGATGATATAATCGATCAGTTAAACCTTAATTTCCTTTCTTATTCACTTGACTAATTTAGGCATGATTGTAATGAATCATCTAGGATGATATGATATCTTCCTATATGATTAGAGTAAAATCCTTTTAATAAAATCTTGTCTAAATGAGTTTGGTAACTGTTATTTTTTAATTTGAGCATATCATCCAGGATGATATAAAGATCATCTAGGATGATTTACTTAATACGGCTGACTGAACACATATACCCTAATTAGGGTTTCTATTTTTATCTGATCATCCAAGACGATTTGGGATCGTCCTGTATGATGTGATCTAAAACAAAAACCCTTAAACATAATGAATTTATTACTTTGAGTGTGTGTGTGTGTGTGTGTAAGGTTACTTAGCTTTAGGATACACCTTATTATATTTTACTTAAGAAAAGATAAAAACTTTGGAATTATACTTATAGAATGACTTACTCCTAATCTACTTAATCTTGAGTTGGCTTAAATTGCAATTGACCTTGTGGACCTAAAATTTTAGTAGGCAGGGAAACTAAAATAGATATGCATTAGTAACAGTAATAATCAAATAGGAATGTCAGAAATGTTTGCTATCATCAAAATTACAATCCTTGAATCCAGATTTGCAACAATCTCACCCTTTTTGATGAAGGAAAATATTTGTTAGGAAATTCAACTCAAGCAGATTATCGAAATATAAAGAAAAGGAGAGCAGTATGAACCAAGCAATGCAAATTTTACTAAAATAAGTAGGTGGTACAAAAAAAACCATACGACAAAATAACACTAATAATAGTAGTATAAAAATTAATAATATAATGAAATAAAACTAACACTAATACTAATACTATTCCCCCTTTTGACATCATTAAAAAGGAGAAAACAAAAATGAAATGCAAAACAAAAAATACAACCAAGAAATTAGCAGTAGTACAAGAAAAATATCATTAAAAAAAATCAAAATAGACTACAAGTATGAGGGACCCTGATTAGGAGAAAGAGGAGGCGACGGTGGCTAAGAAGGATTGTGGATGGAAGCAAACTACTCTCTAAACTAGGCCATGCTGATGGTGTGCCACATATGCATCAAATCTAGTAACATCCGCCTCATGCTGCTGCTCCTGTGCAACAATGTAAGCGTCAATCCTAGACTCCTAATGGCCAAACCTCTCCACCAGCTAATCCAGTTGTGAATGCTGGTGGATAAGAACAGGTGTAGGTGCAGCTTTCTCCTCAGCTCCCTCAACTTATCCATCCCGTGGATAGAGATGAGTGCTGTAAAGAATATGGAAGGAGCTGTTGGTATAGTAGACAGGCTGATAATTTAGTGGGGTAGGATATTAAAGATTGTATTTAATTTTCAGGAAAAAAGTTATGATGTGTCCTAAGGCAAGGTTGGGTTTTCTTTTGTACCCTGCATCTCAAATATTAGTCAGGTGCTCAATATATCAAAAAAGAAGATCAAAGACATTGAACTCCTTATGGGCCATTATGTAAAAGGTGGTGATTAAAATTAGGAGTGTGATGTGGATACGATCACGATCCTTTGGGATTACTGAAGTTCTAATAATATATTGGATTGTCCTAGCATCTTTGACTAAGGTGCTTGACTCCCCATCATGGTAGGCGACATTTGTATTTCTCATTTGTTGGTTGACAGGACCCTAGTCATAATCAAGATCTAAAGACAATATGTGAAGCTTATCTCTAATAGTAGAAAGTTGGAGGAGTTCATCACACTCCTGCTATGTTATCTCTACTGGGCATCTGTGCACAAAGGACTGAAGCGTAGTATAAGTGGCATTGATTCTATGATTGGTGAAGAACTCATAGAGGAGTTTAGAGTTGAATGGGAAAGCCAGGGTCAGAATAAAAGTGAGGGAGGTGTGAGTGAACAAATTCAGTATTAGGTAAGTGAGTGTTCGAGGATTGACAATCCTCAATAGTGTAATTCCAACAAATTTGTATCAGAGATAGGTTGCTTGGTCAGCCATCTTAGTGAATTGAGGGTCGATAGTGGCCCTTAAAGAACTTCCAGCCAACATTTTGGAGTGCTTGCAACCCGCCATTAAAAGGATGAGGGAGAGGAACGAAGGATTTCCAAGGATTGAAGAAGGATGGTGTAAAGAAAAAAGGTTCAAAATTGCTATTTATATAGAAATGGGAACATCGTCTGAGATGATCAGACAAATTTATAATGTTCGGGATGATTGGTCAAGAAGGCTTTCCTATCATCAAGGAAGATCATTAATCATCCAGGAAGATTAGACTCAAGCGATCATCCCGAGGAGTTAGCTAGTATGACCTTTGATGAAAAGTATCATCCAAGATGATTAGGTGGATCGTTCAAGATGATTTGTAATAATGGATCATACTAGTTGAATTTAAAATGTGTAACTGATTTTTCCATGTGGATAGTCTGAGATAAATAGGTGGATTGTCCAAGACGATCATCAATAATTGAAGCATAATTTTATAAGATCGTTTAGGATAATGTGGATCATCCAGGATGATTACCAATGATTGAAACAAAATTGGATTAGATCATCTTGGATGAACTGAATCATCGAGGACGATCTCAAATAGTAGAGCAAGATCAGTCGTTAGATGGATATTGATGGGTGATTTGATAATATCATCCAAAATGATGTGATAAAAAACTATGAGAATTTGATGAAGGAGGGAGATGATCAGAAGAGGTCCTAACACTTAAAAACCAAGTAAAAGGTAAACATAAAATAATGAAAAATGTTGAAAAATGACAAAAATAACCAAAAAATAAGTTTTTTTGTTTTGTTTTATTTTCTTAATCAAAGTAAGAGTATGATAAATTTTTCATATGATTAAATTAAAAATTTGTAAGGAATGCATTATTATCGTTAAAATCTAAAAATGTCAAAAAAAAAAAAAAGATCATGTTCCCCCCAGCTCGGATTTCCTACAAGGTAAAAATCTTTTAAAAATAAAAACCTAACTCAAAAAGAAAATCAGCCAAGAAATGTGATCTATTCAACACTTTGTTCCAAAAAATATATCTGATAGAGTAATGTACTAAAGTAATTAGTCAAAATCAAGAGTTTCAAAAATCAAGTGATTGAAGATATCAAGTGAGATATGAATTCTTCTAAGATTTAAAGGTTTGAAAGAGAAGGAAGCTTGATTTTTATGGGCTCATTTTGTACCTCTTATAAATTATTTAACATACTTTACACATCATTTGATTTTTTATACACTTTGTATAACTTTTAAATTTTAGCGATCATTGTGCATTTTTTTATTTTTGTTTCATTTTTTGGCTCATTTTATGTCTCTTGTCATTTTGCAAGCTAGCTTCCCTTCAAAACCTTTAAAGACTCTCAGTTGTAAGAATATCTTCCAGATAATAGAAAATAAATCCTCACTCTCTAATATAGGGAAGAATAAACCATAAATCAGAATCATATTCATATGATAAGTGCAACAATTTGATTAAGAAAAGCTTGACAATGATAATGACTTTGAACATCATTCATATGATAGAGATTTCTATAGGAAGATATAAAAGATCTCAATTTCAAAGTCTTATTTTTAATTTGAAAAGAACTTTTGCTTTGAAAAGAACATTAAGCCTCTAAAGGAGTTAGAGAAGGGGAAATAATCAAAAGTATCTCTTCCTTTAACTAATTTAAGTATGTCAACTATTGATTACAAATTTTCAAAAATGAAAATAAGGCATAAAATATCATTACAACAGTGACAAAAAAAATTAAAAGGAACAAAGCAAATATGAAACTAAAACATGAAAAATAATAGCAAATAAATAGGAACAACCAACCAAAATAGAATAAGAAAAAGGTTAAAAATGAAAGAAAATTAGAAAATAACAACAAGAGAAAAATAAGAAAACATAAAGTTAAAGTCCAAAAATCATCAGGTTCATGCATTTATGTTAATCACACCCAATCTGGACCTTAAGATGTTAAATATATCAAAGACCAGTGATTTAGTAAAGATGTCAGCCAGTTGATTTTCAAGTTCTATGCTATGTAGCTCAATGTCTCCTTTAGTAACAGGGTCCTTAACAAAGTGATATTTTATGTTAATGTGTTTGGTTCTAGAATATTGGATAAGATTTTTAGAAATACATATGGAACTTGTGTTATCATATAGAATTGAAATTGTGTCAATAGATAATCCTAAATCCAGAATTTGTTGCTTCAACCAAAGGACTTGGGCCACACAATTTCCTAAGGCAATGTTGAAAGTTTGTTAGGGATGTTAAGCCCTATAGAACTGGCCCAAGCTAACCAAGAGGGGGGGGGGGGGTGAATTGGTATTTTAAAATTTCTTTTCACAAAGAATAAAAATTGCATAAACCAAAATCACACCACAAAAATAAATGCGGAATTAAAAGTGCGGAAGAAAAAAATAAGAACACAAAAATTTATAGTGGTTTGGTCAACTCGACCTACGTCCACTCCTTGGAGGCACCCTCCAAGTATTGTACTACAAAATATGACACTCCTTTAACCCCCATGGCTAGGTGGAGAAGCCCTCACAAGAACCTCCTTTTTGCCACCCCGACAAGGCAGAGAACCTATCTCCTTTTGCTTCCTCCTGAAGCTGGCAGAGAACCACAACCAAAAGCTAACTCCTTATCTCTACCGACCCTTCCACGGATGAGAAACTCTAGACAAAGAAGAAGTAGAGCGATCCTTGAAGCAACCCTTGTGAATCCCCTCACAAGCTCCCCCTCACAAGATCCTCTCTCTCTCCCTCTCTCTCTTTCTCTCCTCAAGATCTTCTCAGGTCAAGGCAGCAGCCAAAGGATCTCAAAAATGTAAAACAAGAGCTCTTAAATAGAAGAGCTTCAAAGAAGCTCATTAATTG
>NW_021515450.1:36245-48579 GCF_001605985.2 Dendrobium catenatum | reverse complement strand
CGTCTGGACGATCAGCATAGAACGAAATGTCTAAATAAGGATTCTTAATTAAGGCATGTCGACATAACATATCAGATCTGGATGAGTACGTGTATCAGCCAGGGTACGATTAAGTCAATAACAAGTAAAAAAGTTGCTGCCTATTAGACTATTTAAGGTATCTAGTATTTTAATTATCGGCCAGGACGACTCAATTGATCGCACCTGCCGAAATTCCTCAAACGTATTGCCTTAATTGATCAGGGAATCAAGGGAGTATTAGAGCGTTATGATATACGATATATTCCTTGTCACTGGACGAGTACGCATGGTACAGTGCGATCTAATGCTCAAAAACTTAATTTACTATTAGGGACGCATAAATACGCCACTCTACCCAGGGCTATTCGTTAGGATGATTTCCCATACGGTTTGACTGATCTGGCCAGGTATGATCCGTGAGATTCGCCTGGACGATCAAGCCAATTTTTAATCATTCCAGTTTTGCATTCCAGGGCTACTCTGGCGATTTCAGAGTTATTGTACTGATCGGCCAAGGCCGTTATGTCCATATCATCTGCTGACGATAACAGTCTGGACAACTTGCAATTAATGAGCTCCTATGAAGCTCTCTATTAACGAGGCTCTGTTCACGTTTTGATAACCTTTGGCTGCTTTCCTTACCTAAAGACCTGACGGAGAGAAAGAGGAGAGGAGAAGACATGAGAAGGATGTCTTGTGAGGGGAGCTTGTGAGGGATTCACAAGGATGCTTCAAGATGCGTCTGCTCTTGCCGTCATAGAGTTACTCGGTTCCGTGAAGGTACGGTAAAGCTTAAGGAGTTAGCTTTTGTTGTTGTCTCTGCCAGCATTCAGGATGAAGCGAAAATGGATAGGCTTCGTGCCTTTGCCGGGGACAAAAGGAGGTTCATTGTGAGGGCTTCTCGCATAGCCGTCGGGGGGCAAGGAGAGTTACGTTTTGTTGTGGCAATACTTGGAGCGGCCCTCCAAGGAGTGGACGTAGGTAGATTGATCGAACCGCACTATAAATTCTGTGTTCTTATTTTTCTTCGCACTTTTAATTCCGCATTTGATTTTGCTGTGTGATTTTCGGTTTATGCAATTTTTATTCTTTGTCGAAAAGAAATTTAAAATACCATTCACCCCCCCCCCCCCACCCCCCCCCCACCGCCCCCCCCCCCCCTCCCCCCCCCCCCTCCTCCGCTCCCGCCCCCCCCCCCCCCTCCCCCTCCTACTCCCCCCCCCACCCCTCCCCCACACCCCCCCTCTGGTTAGCTGAGGGCCTTCTATGGCTTAACATCCCTAACAAACTTTCCAACATTTGCTTAGGAAATTGTGTGGCCAAGTCTTTGTGAAGCAGCAATTCTGATTTAGATTTTCTATTGACACAATTTCAATTCTATATAGATAACCAAGTTCCTATTGTATTTCTAAAATTCTATCCAATATTCTAGAACCAAAACACATTAACATAAAATATCACTTGTAAGATGCCTGTTAATCAGGAACATTGAGCTACATAGATGAACTGAAACAACTGGGACATCTTACTAATCACTGGTCTTTGATATATTTACATCTTAAGGCCAGATTGGTGTGATTAACATCTAAATGCTTGAACCTGATGATTTTTGGACTTAACTTTATGCTTTTCTATTTTTCTTTGTTGTTATTTCTAATTTTCTTTCATTTTTAACCTTTTCTGTATTCTATTTTGGTATGGTTGGTTCCATATTATTTGCTTATTATTTTTTCATGTTTTAGTTTCATATTTGCTTTGTCCTTTAATTTTTTGTCCCTGTTTGGCATCTGCTGTATTTAATGGATTATTTATGCCTTATTTTCATTTTTGAAAATTTGGAGTCAATAGTTGACATACTTAAATTAGTTAAAGAGAATAACTTTGATTATTTCCCTTCTCTAACTCCTTTAGAGGCTATGTTCTTTTTTCAAAAGAAAGTTTCTTTTCACATTAAAAATCAAGACTCTTGAAATTAGAATCTTTTATATCTTCCTATAGAAATCTCTACATATGAATGCTGTTCAAATCATTTATATGTCAAGCTTGTACTTAATCAAATTGTGCACTTATCATATGAAATTTGATTCTGTGTTAAGGTTATTCTTCCTATGATTGGAGAGTGAGGATTTATTTCTATTATTGGAAGATATCTTATCAACTGAGAGGTCTTTAAGAGGTTTTTGAGGGAAGCTAGCTGCAAAATGACAGGACATGAAAATGGACAAAAGAATGACAAAATGAAGAATATGCACAATGATCCTAAAATTTAAACGTTTATACAATGTATATACATCAATGATTGTAAGTATGTTCAATATTGTATAAGAGGTCAAATGAGCCATGTAAGTATCGTCCTGGCCGATATGAGTAAAAACAGAAATTCTAGGTCTCTCAAGTGTGTGTGTGTAGGGTTACTTAGCATCAGTCTCTTTGACCATTACAAGTAGACTCAAGAAGTGAAAAAGTATAGACTGACACAACCCTAAACCTACGCACTCCTGAACTGGCTTTGTCTGTTCGTCCGATCTTTGATTCCTGAAAAGTTAAAAGCAACAAGCAGTCAAAGAGAAATAGTGTTTGTCAATCATCAAAACATAAGCCATGAAAATAGATTTTCAACAAATGTACTCAACTTTAGTAGTGGAAAGTGCAACTGAGTTTTGTTTTCTACTAGACTAGGAGACTAAGGTATGTCCTATGAATTGACAAGTTTCATATGTGCTCTTTCTATCCACCCTATACTTTGTAAAATCAGAATATCTAATAACATTAAAAGAAGTGCTATGCCTAGGATACCATATTCCTAAGTTTTGGGTCTCTAAGAGATATCTAAAGATTTTCTTAATTACAGTCAGGTGGGATTCTTTAGGATCAGCTTAAAATCTAGCATAGAGATAAACAATAAATATTATATCAGGTCTGCAAGCAGTCAGGTAAAGCACTAATCTAATTATTCCTCTGTACTTCTTTTGATCAACAGATTTTCCATTTAAATCCTTATCTAACAGAACACTAGAGCTCATGGGAGTGTTTATTGGCTTAGATGTATCCATTTCATATTTCTTCTAGATGTCCTTAGTATATTTTGATTGATTAAGAAATATCCCTTCATCTATTTGCCTTATATTAAACCCCAAAAAGTAGGAGAACTCTCTCATCATACTCATCTCAAATTCTTTACTCATTATCTTAGAAAAATCATCAAATAAATATTTATTAGAAGATCCAAAATATATATCATCAACATAGATCTGAACAATGAGTAATTCATCGCCTACTTTTCTTAGAAAAAGGGTGGTGTCTATGCTCCCCTTAACAAATTCGCTTTCTAGTAAGAATGTGCTAAGCCTCTCATACTAAGCTCTTGGTACCTATTTTAATTCATTTAAGGCCTTTTTTTAATTTATAAACATGATTTGGATATTAGGAGCTCTCAAAACCATGAGGTTGTTCTATAAACATATATTTTTTTATTACCCCATTTAAAAAGGTACTCTTGACATCCATTTGGAAAAAATTAAATCCCTTATAACAGGCAAAAGCTATTAAAACTGTAATGGCTTACAATCTAGCTATAGGGGCAAATTTCTCCTAAAAATCAATTCCTTCTATTCAATTATACCCCTTAGCCACCAATCTTGCCATATTCCTAACTTCCACACCAAAATTATTCATTTTATTCTTAAAGACCCATTTGGTTTCAACTACACTTTGATCTTTAGGTATTTCTATTAACTTCCAAACATTATTCCTCACAAATTGGTTAAGTTCTTCTTGCATAGCTAAAATTTAGAATTCATTAGAAAGGGTTTAATTAATGTTGGTGAATTCAATTATTGAGATAAAGGTAGAGTGGTTCACTTCCTTTCTAAGTCCATACCTAGTTCTAATACCTTTAGAAGGGTCTCCTAAGACTAGTTCTTTAGGATGACTTGAAGAAAATTTCTAATCTCTAGGTAGGGAATTTTGAGGTTCTACTCTTTCCTCTAGATTTGCAGTTTCTACTCCATGGGTAATCTCACCTAATCAATCAATATTTTGAGGCTCTACCCTTTTCTTTAGATTTATAGTGTTTACAATTTTGGTAATCTCTCCTACTTTATCTTCTTCCTTAACTCTAGACTTCTTAGGATCAAATTTATCAAACACTATATGAGTAGTCTCCTCCACCAATATCCTAAGAATAGTCCTTCATCAGATTTTGGATCAAATTTTCCTAAGAGTGATTTCCCATTAGTAAGAATGAAAACCATGCAGCTAAAGACATAAAGGTGAGAAAGGTTGGGTGTCATACCCTTAATGATCTCATAGGGTGTCTTATTTAGTTTGGATCTAATATTTACCCTATTCAACACATAACAGGCTATGTTCACCGATTCTACCCAAAAGTATTTTGGAAGTGAATACTCAGCAAACATGACTCTAGCAGCTTCCAATGAGGTCATGTTCTTCCTTTCAGCTACCCCATTCTATTGAGGGGTCATAAGAGCTAAAAAAATATAACTAATCCCTTGTTCCTCACATAAAGATCAAAATTTCACATTTTTAAACTCTCCACCATAATCAATATGGATGGTCAAGATCTCACAACCTAGATTTTTTTTGAACCCAAGTGGAGAAGGATTTAAATTCATCAAAAGACTCACTTTTATATGAAAAAAATCTAATCCAAGTGAGCCTCAAGTAGTCATCAACAATCACAAATTCATAGACTTTTCCCCAAGGTTTCTAGTGCTAATGGGTCCAAACAAATCTATGTGAAGGACTTTTAAAGGTCTAGAGGTGCTAATATCCTGAATGGAATGGAAAGAGGATTTAACTTGCTTCCCTAGTTAACAGGCATCACATAGGTGGTCTTTGATGAACTTAAGCTTGGGGACACCTCTAACTAAGTCCTTTCGGGTTACTCTCCTGAGGGTTTTCATGCTGGCATGACATAACCTCCTATTTCACAGCCAAGACTCATCAACAATAGTTTTTAAGCCAAATTAAGTAGCACATTAAATGTTATTTAAATCAAGTATGTAAATATTATTGATCCTTTTTTCCTGCAAACATTGTTATTATTTAAGCTGATAATACAAGTGTTTATAAGAAATTTTATGCTGAACCTTTTATCATAAGGTTGACTAATGCTGAGCATGTTGTGTTTCAGATCATCTACAAGCAAAACATTTTCAATCAAAAGGTTCTTGGAGTTTTCAATTATACATGTGCCGACCACTTTCCTAGTGGTGTTGTCTCCAAGTGCGACATTGCCTCCAACCCTGGCCTCCAACAAAATAAATTAATTAGTATCTCCAGTTATACAGTGTTAGCATCCGCTGTCCAAGTACCACATGCTCTTATGAGATCTTATATGAGACCAATCCTATAAAATCATTAAACGTTAGATTTAGGAATCCAAATTAGTTTGGATCCCTTCTTATGGAAAAAAGAATGTAATAAATCTGTGTTATGCTATGAATACTTCAATTTGGGTCTCCACACCTAATGTGTACTACGGTGAATAGTTTAAGTGTATGAGATCTGTCCTAGCATACCACATGAAAAACATCTAACACCAGGAAAAAGGATTTACTAATATACTCAGGTTATAGTGCCTCTTTCTAGGTTTGAATGATACATGCTAATTTGGTGGATTGTGAAACTCAAGCATTGTGGGTGATTTCTATTCTTTTTATACCCATTTAATTGATCTTCCAAAACCTTTTTGAATTTTGAAGAACATGAATTTCTACTTTCAAGGCATGTTGTTTACTATCTAAATCCATTGTAAGAGAATCCAATTCCATGTATGTAGTTTCTAGTTCAACATGTAATGCTTTATATGAATCATGCTTAAGGATTAAATCAGAATGCTTTTTATTTAACCCATCAAATTCATAAAGTAAAGTAATGTGATTGCTATTAAGTGTAGAATGATCTTTAAGTAAGACTTCATCCTCTTTTTGCAAGTTTAAAAATTCCAATTTTAGGCTAGCATACAATTTCTTAAGTTTTTTATATGATGAATGCATCTTTTAGAAACATCAAATAATTGATCGTAGGTTAATTCGCATACATCTTCTTGGTTAGAATGACCAAGATGAAAGTTCATTAGGGATGTTAAGTTCTTATGAACTGGCCCAAGGCTAATTATGAGATAGAGAGGTGAATCAATATTTAAAACAAACACAATCTTAAATACAAAAAATAAGATTCACCACAATCAAAACCAACGATGCGGAAATAAAAAGTGCGGAAGTAATAAAGAAAGAACACACCGGATTTATAGTGGTTCGGTCAAACCTTGACCTATATCCACTCCTTGGAGGCACCCTCCAAGTATTGCACTAAAATAAGTGTCTCTCCTTTAGCCCCCACAGCTAGGCGGAGAAGCCCTTACAAAATCACTTCCACTTTCCCCGGTGCGGCGGATTCGCCGGGTCCTTTGACACCAAAGAGATCTACTTCTTTGGTGAACTTCCCTCGAGACAAGCCTTGAATCCGACGGTATTAAGGTGCAAGCCTGCCGGAGCAACCGTGTGGAATCCCCCTCCACACTCCCTTGAGTCCCCCCTCACAGGATCTTCTCCCTCTCTCAGACTTCACCAGTTCCTCACTCTCTTTCAAGCTTTCTCTTCAAGTTTCCCCCATAAAAACGAAGCTACAATGGCTGCCAAAGATACTTATAAAGGCCTTATCATAGCTTAAACAGAAGAGCTAAAAACGAGCTCATTAATGCAAGTTGTCGATATTATCGTCCAGGACGATACTAATATCATCCTATACGATTAGTGCAATTTAAGCCCAATCAGCCGGGACGATTTGAGACGATCAGAAGAAGTTTGTTCATATCGTCCAGGATGATAATATATCGTCCTGGACGATCAGAACAAATCGTGGAATATCGTCCTGAACATCGCCCTGAAAAATAGCTATCCGGTGTCCAATCATCTAGCACATCGACCAGGATGATTTGGTGATCGTCCAGGCCGATTTGATTGTGAAATCAAGTCATAATTGCTTTCCTTAAATTCTAGAGAAAATTTGGAAAAATTGACCTGGATCGTCCTGGACGATATTTTATAGTCCTGGACGATCCACCTGGATGATGTCCAAAAATAGGTTATTTCTAATTAGATTTGGCGGCAGATTCTTTCTGAATTGAGCTTATCATCCTGGTCGATACAAATTGTCCAGGACGATGTATTTTTCATAATGATGGCTGCTTTAATGAGGATGCCCTAATTAGGGTTTCTGCTTTTAAACAGATCGTCCCAGACGATATAAATATCATCCCGGATGATGTTACCAAAAATAAAAATCTTTAAGGAGCAACAAAAAATCTTCCAAGTTATAAAACATCAGGAGCCACACCAAATATAATAGACTCAAGAAAGGAAAAAGTGTACAAACTGACTTAGACCTAGTCTACCCAATCTTGAGCTAGTTCTGAATTGCAGTCTGATCGTGTGGACCTGAAATGTTAGTAAATAAGGCCGTTGTAGAGAAATAAGAGTGTTTGCTATCATCAAAATCATAAACCATGAAAACAGATCCGCAACACAATATGTTCATCCTCCATCTAACACAAGTTTGTGGTTTCCTCTTCAACTTCAATCTCAGAGGAGTAAAATATAGAATCGGTCCAGAAAGCCTTTTGAATCCATTTCTTATCCTTCCTGAACTTGGGTTTCTCCTCACCCTTCTCCTTACTTGGGCGAGACTTAAGTGTAGGACAATCATCTTTTACATAATCCGGCTTCATACTTTCAAAATAGATAATATCAGAAGAACCTTTAGAATTCTTGCTACTCTTACCTTTATTCCACTTCTGATGGTGCTTTTATTTCTTCTTTAGAAAGCTTTTGAATTGCCTAGTTATTAAGGCAACATCATCACTTTCAGATCCGAAAGAATCAATATGTATATTATTAACCTTTAGCGCCATAGTTTTCTCCTTCTTTTTCTCACATGCATCAAGTTGTCTTTGGTTCACTCCTTGCACATAAGTAATGAGTGATCCAAGTAAGTTAACAATAAATTAAGTGTTCAAATCCTTGGATTCAATGATAGTAGCTATCTTAGCATCATAGGAAGTAGGTAAATATCTCATAATTTGGTTAAGTTTTTATTGTTAGTGAGTTCTCTTCCTAAGGCATGCAGGGAGGTAACAATTTATGTAAACCTAGTATACATTTTTGATATGGATTCACTAGGTTTCATGTGAAAGAGTTCATAGTCATGAAGTAAAATATTCAACCTAGATTGCTTAACATCACTTGTGTCTATATAAATAAGATATAATCTATCCCATATTTTTTTACCAGTAATACAAGTTGTGACACCTATATAATCTTCATATTTTAGTGCACAAAAAAAGTAGTTTAAACATTTTGCATTATGTTGTGTTAAATCCCTATATCAAAAGTCCATTTAGTAAATAGAAGTTCAGTTTTTATGCCATTGATTTTATGTGTTGGTGCAGAATATCTATCCTTAACAAGCATCCACATGCGATAATCTATATATTGTAAAAAAATGGACATACGAGTTTTCCAGAAATCAAAAGGTATATTATCAAACAATGGTGGTTGGGTAATGGAATACCCTTCTGCAGTATTTCTATTACCAAAGTTAGCCACAGATCAAAATTTAAAAGTTTTCAAAAACAAGATTTTATGAATCCCGCTCTGATACCACTTAAAAGTTTGTTAGGATTGTTAAGCCCTTATGAACTAGCCTGAGGCTAACCAAGAGGGGGGTGAATTGGTGGTTTTAAAAATCCTTAAATGAAAAGCATGATCTTTTTGAAATATTTTAAAACATTAAACCATATAATCATCCACATGAAAATAAAGTGCAAAAATTAAAATGCATGAATGCAATAAGAAAGAACACACCAAATTTTATAGTGGTTCCATCAACTTAAACTACATATACTCCCTGGAGCATCTTCTCTAGGTATTACACTAAAACACAGAGACTATCATTTTGCTACCACAGCAAGGTAGAGATGCCCTTACAAACTCCTTTCCATTGACCTCAGTGAGATAGTGAACCTGACCTCCTTTTGCTTCCTCCTGAAGCAGACAGAGAACCTTGACCGATTGTTGAAAAAGACCTTCCCAAAGCCACCAAGGAGCTAAGGATGATGAATGGAGAAGACTCGAATCCTTTCTTGGAGTAACCTTTATGAACTCCTCATAAATTCCCACTCATAAGATTCTCTCTCTCTCTCTCTCTCTCTCTCTCCCCGAAGCTCTCCCTTTCCTTCTCCAAGTTTTCTCAGGTCACGAAAACAACAAAAGATCTCCCCTTGAATAAATAAGAGATCTTGTAAAGAAGGGCATAAAATTTTTCCTAAATTATAACTTGTCATGAAAAATTGTCCAGGATGATAAGCAAATCATAATGTATGATCAGTATATTTTTAGCCCTTTCATCCAAGATGATCTTGGTAGGCTAGATGATTAGAAGCCAATATTTATACTGATCATCCAGGATGATGTGAATATCATCCTGTACGATTAGTTTAAAATCATATATATCATTCATAATATTATTCTGGTCATCTAGGAGATAAATGTTTGGATGATCAAATATATAACGTACATCCAGGATAATTCTTGGATCATCCCGACCGATTAGTTAAAAACCAGTGACTATCATCCAAAACATCATTCTGGTCATCCAAGAGATACATGTTGGATGGTAAAAAATATAATGTATAACTGAGGATGATCCTTGAATCATCGTGGATGATTAGTTCAAAAATCAGGAATATCATCCAACAAATCGTTCTGGTCGTCCAAGTGATTTAGAAGAAAACTAAGACTTTTCTAACTGATCATCTAGCATGATCCTACAATCATCCAGGATGATATGATCGATCAGTAAAAACTTAATTACTTTCCTTAATCACTTTATTAATTTAGGTATAATTGTAATGAATAGCCCTTGTATCATCCTGCAGGACTAAAATCCTTTAAATAAAATCTTGCCTAAATAAGTTTGGCAGTTATGATTTTCTATTTTGAGCATATCGTCCATGACGATATAAAGATTGTCTAAGAAGATTCTCTAAATTCGGCTTCCTTAACACAGATGCCCTATTTGGGGTTTTTGTTCTATCTAATCATCCAGGATGATTTGGGATCATCTTGTACGATGTGAACAAAAATTAAAAACCCTTAAACTTATAGAATTTCTCCCCTTGAGTGTGTGATCAAGTTTACTTAGCATCAAGATCAACCTTATTACATTTGACTCGAGAAACACTGGA
Organism: Dendrobium catenatum; assembly: GCF_001605985.2. NCBI lineage: Eukaryota > Viridiplantae > Streptophyta > Magnoliopsida > Asparagales > Orchidaceae > Dendrobium > Dendrobium catenatum. The sequence goes on along the minus strand of NW_021515450.1, from coordinate 38,288 downwards.
ATTACACTAACAAATTGACTCAATCCAAATCTACCCAATCTTGTATTGGCTTGAATTATAATTGACCTTGTGGGCCTGAAACATTACTAGGCAGGGCCGGGCAACATAAATAAATGTACAGAATTAACAGTAGTAAGAAAATAGGAATGTCAAAAATGTTTACTATCATCAAAATTATAATCCTTGAATCCAGGTTTATATATAATAAAAACCCACACTTCAAACCCTCACTTATAGAATACTCGTGCTCTAAGATGATCAAAGACTCTTAAAAATTCTAAAAGCCCATAATTTTTAATTTTTCCATCTCTGTTCATATAATACGATGTATAATACATATGATAAGAGTAGTTCAATTCTTCCATGTTAGTACTATATGATGAATGGTCACCTATACAATCAGTTTAAAACTTTACTAATCATCTAGTATAAACTTTTTGTCATATAGTATGATTAGTTTAATCAAATCATTGTTTGTACATGATGAACTCCAGGATGACAAAAAAATTATCTCTATCGATTATTTTGTATGATCATTCATACTGTACGATCTTACATCTTAATTACCACATATTTGATTAATTAATTAAATGGTTTAAATTTGGCAATATTTTAAAATATCATACAATAAAGTTTGGTTTATACATTACAAATAAAATGATTTTTAAAATTCAAAATATTGCTTACTTTTAAATAGTGGTAGAGACTTATGGTACAAGTTAAGAAATTCCAGTATCTTAAATATTAAAAAAAGAATTTGCACTTAGAGAGGAAATACTATTATTTAATTCAAGATTGAATTTATTTTATAGCAAGATGAAATCTAAGTGGTAAAATTTATTATTGTATTTTAGGTATATCCATATGTTGCATTTGAAATTAAGAATAAAAAATTCGCAAACATTTAAATTGAATGGAAAAAGGCTTAAGCTTTATTTAGGTGGAGAGATATACTACCTTAGAATGACCATAGAGTTGGCTTATGACAAAGGTAAGGTTCAACAAAGTTAGGTGAAATATAGTAAACAAAATACTTCTTGGGAATAAACCTAATAAAGTATGTTGTATTATTGTAGATTTTATAAGTTTCTATGCTTATGAGTGTATGAAGGTTGTGTTGTTATGTATATATGAAAATGTACCTTGGAAAAATACATGTGCAAAATCCTGTGTGTCACCACAACTTTGTACCTTTTGTATGAACTTTTGATTTTACCTTTTGTGCTAAGAAGTTTAGAACCATAATATTAGTCTTTATATTGTATTTGAATCTACTGATGTGTGATGTAGTCATGCATTTTTTTAGTGCAGCAGCACTATAACATAATTTTAGTCAACCACGGATGTGTTGACTAGTAAAAAATTGACATTATAAAAAAGGGAATCTTAAAGTGCAGTGCCACAACGTTATCTAACATAGAAAGGATAGTCAATAATGAAATTTAATAGGATTTTGGTAAAAGTAAAAAAGGGAATTATAATCATTCAAATGAATTTTGTCTGTAATGACACTGCAGTGCTGCTTTGTGTAGTGCCACAACACTACAACTTATTATATATTGGGACTGAGGTGATTGGATTTTTCATTGGACTTAAAAATTTTGTAAGGTCTTAGATTCCTAATACTCTATCTCAGTGAAATGTTGCAAATCTATTTTTCATGTCTTATGTTTTGATGATTCACAAACACTTTTAACTCTCTTGGACTGCCTATTACTTCTAACTTTTCAGAAATCGAAGATCGGACGAACAAATGAAGCCAGTTCAAGATTGCATAGGTTTAGGGTTGAGTCAGTCTGTACTTTGTTTTTTCTCTTCTTGAGTCTATTTGTAATGATCAAAGAGACTGATGCTAAGTAACCCTACACACACACACACATAAGAGACTTAGAATTTCTATTTTTACTCATATTGGCTAGGACGATATTTGTATCGGCCTAGACGATCTAGTTTAAAATAGAGATTCTATTCAAGATTCTTAATTAAGACAACCGTCATTAACAGATCGGCCTGGACGATACTTGTATCGGCGAGGGCGATATG
>NW_021515450.1:0-35195 GCF_001605985.2 Dendrobium catenatum | reverse complement strand
TATGAAGGCACTAATGAGGTTAAACAATCTCGTTTGAATATTCTCTTGCATGACTACAAACTTTTTCGTGTGAAACCTCATGAATCTGTTTCTGACATGTATACTAGGTTTACTCAGATAGTTACTTCACTGCATGCATTAGGAAAAGAACTTTCAAACTATGAAAAAGTAAATAAAATTTTGAGATGCTTGCCTTTGTCATATGATGCTAAAATTACTGCAATCACTGAATCTAAGGATTTGAACACTTATTCTATTGATAACTTACTTGGCTCACTCATTGCTTACGAGTATGGGGTGAATCAAAGAAATCTTGATGCAGGCAAGAAAAAGAAGGAGAAAACAGTTGCACTGAAGGCACACAAATTAGATTCTGAATCTTCCGGGTCTGAAAGCGATAAAGTTTCCTTCATCACAAGGCAATTCGAAAGCTTTCTAAGGAAGAAGCAAAAGCATCATTGGAGAAAAGGTAGGGATCATAAACATTCTAAAGGATCTTCTGATGTTGCTTGTTATGAATGCAGGAAGCCTGGATATGTGAAAGTCGATTGCCCTACACTCCAAGATCAGCCGAGCAAGGAAAAATAAAAGGGCGAGGAGAAACCTAAATTTAGGAAGGAGAAGAAGAGAGTCCAAAAGGCATTCTGGGCAGAATCTAGTACTGATTCCTCTGAGACTGAACCAGAGGAAGAGACTACAAACATGTGCTTAAAGGGGGAAGATCATCTTGAGCAAAGTGATGAGGAAGAGGTATGTAAACCAACCTATGATGAATTGTTTGAGATTTGTGAGAAAATCCATGCATCATACAAAAAAACTTAAGAAGACTCATGCTAACTTAAAATTGGAACTTATAAATTTGCAAAAAGAGTATGAAGTTATACTTAAAGATCATTCAACAATTGATTCTAATCACATGGCTCTTCTTGATGAATTTGATGATTTGAACAAAAAGCATTTAGAATTAGTTAATGAGCATGATGCATTAAAAGTTTCACACACATCACTTGAATCTGATTTCAAGAAATCTAAAGAGAAAGAAAAAAACTTGAGGGTTGAGAATGATGTTCTAAAAAACACAAAATTAAGGATTAAAAATGAATTGGATACACTTAAGGGAAATTGGAAGATTCCCACTTTGAATCTAAAGCCAAAACCTAGGAAGAGGCATTATAACTCAAATCATTTAAGAAATCCTTTTGCTGGAGTTAGATGTTTTTTTTGTGGCATGCTAGGACACATATCACACACTTGCACTGTTCACCATAGTACACATTGGGTGTGGAGACCTAAGATACACGATTCACAACATACCACACCTGCATTGTATTCTACCTTTCCTAAGAAGGGACCCAAACTAGGTTGGGTTTCTAAATCTGACTGTTGTTGAGTTTTGCAGGTGTGCTCTCACCAAAGATCTCGTGGGAGCATAGGATAATTGGACACAGGGAGGCTCGTAGCTCAAAATTGCTTAAACTCGCTGCTTCATAATTTCTTGAAATTATTTTTCTTTTTTTAGTTTTTGTGTTATTTTTGTCGTGTGCTTGCTTTGTATTGCTTTGTTTTCGTTTTATTTTTTTTATGTTTGGTTTCCTACATGATTATTTTTTAAGCGTTTAAATTTTGGAGTTTTAGAGATTATGTTTAGCATTTCTAAATCGGTTAAAGGGAGGAATATCGTTGATGGTTTCCCTCCTTCTTACCTTGTTTAGTGGTATAATTTTTCTTTTCTAAACAAAAGCCTAACTCATTTTAGCCAATGGTTTTTGAAACTAAGATTTTTTTTATCTTGCTACAAAAAATCTATCTTGCGCATAATATCCAATGTTCTTATATATCTCTTAAGTTATTTGAGATCTTGCTTTTGCACTGATCATATGATTTTTTAGTTCTGTTTTGTGGGTAGTTCTTCCCTATGTTAGAGAGAGTGATCATATTCTCTAATATCTAGAAGATAGACTCACAACTAAGAACTTCATTTAAGAGTTTGCAAAAGAGAATTGAGCTTGCAAAATATAAAAAAGGGAAAAGTTGCAAAGACGTCAAAATTGAAATAAAAAGTATATACACAAATGTGTATCAAAAATCAAAAGATGCTCAAAGAGCCAATCAAAGATTCAAGAGGCATAAAATGAGCCCACTAAAAGACAAGCTATCCTCTCTTTTCAAAACTTTTAAAACTTAGAAGAACTTATGGATTATGTGAGATTTCAAAGGCTTGAGTTCAAATTTCATGATTGAGAAAAATTACTTTGACATATTATTTATGAGATATTTTCTTTGTAAATAAGTTTTGAATGGATCTTCTTTTTATCCTATTTAGTGATTCTGAGTTAGGCCTCTGTTTTTCAAAAGACAATTTATACCCTGAAGGATGTCCGATCTAGGGTTAACAGAATCGGATATTCTACATTCTTCCGATTGAAATTTGTTAACCTATTGATCTCTTGAAACTCTAAAGTTTAAATTATTTAAGAAATTCTCATATGAATTGCTTTGATAAAACAAAAAAAAAAACAATATATATATAAAATTGGCTTCTTTTTAAATTATTTGTTTTTAGTTTTTTATCGTTGTTCGTTTTTCTTTTCTTATGCTTTTCTTTTGTTTTATTTTTGAGGGCTTTGATCATCACCATCCTTCAATATTTTTTAATTTCTAATCATATCGTCCTGGCCGATACCTTTATCATCCTGGACGATAGGGCAAATTCTCTTCAAATTTCTATCTGCTGAACTTTTTTTGTGCTTGCTATAATTCTTCGTCTGGACGATACTTTATCGTCCTGGATGATACTTTATCGTCCTGGACGATTTGATCAAACTCTGTTGCAATCATGATGATAGTCCTAGCCGATAAAATATTTCGTCCTGGCCGATGCATTTTATGGTCATCGGCCTTGCCGATACACTAGATCGTCCTGGACGATCCACGTGTCAGCACGTTTAAATCCTTAAAATCAGCCCCGGACCATCCATTATTGAACAATCGTCCTGGCCGATCCACTGTTCTTCCTGGACGATACACGTGGCACAGATTTAAAACGTCTTAACTTCCGCCTGTACGATCAATTATTGTGCATCATCTTGGACGATACACCTAATTGGCCCGGACGATCTGCTTTTTCAACGGTCTTCCGGCTTGACTCCTCAGGACGATTGCCTGTGTCTAATCGTCCTGGCTGATATCTGATCGGACCGTCTTTTTGACCAATCAGCCTGTAAGCAATTATTATACCATATCGTCCTGGATGATTCTGTGATCGGCTTGGACGATATGGCCGTTTCTTTAAATTCTGGCCGTTCCAGCCATGTTTTTCACTTCACATCCCTTCTCCTCTTATGTTTTCTTGCTAACTCCTTACTATGGCTGGTGTGAAATATGTTCGATAAACTTTTGGGAGTTCCTCGAGGGCCACTCTGGACCATCGATTTAGGGAGGCAGAGGATCAAGCAGCTTACCATCGCTACAAAGAGTGTGGCATTACCCTTTCCAAAATAATCAATCCTGCACACCTCTCGTATCCGGTAATGGATCTCTTTGCCCACACTTCTCTTTGTTTCATACTCACCCTCGTTGTCCCTTTTTCTTCTGAACTCCTGCTAGAACTTTAGCAAATCTTCGCATAAATTCTACTTTCACAGCCCTGACCTCCTATGTGAATTGACGCCCGGTCGAGATCACATATCAGGACTGTGCGAAGCTTTTACAGCTATCAACCACCGGGGATAAGATGCACATAATCGTTACAGATATTGATTTTGATTGGTCAACGGTAAACAATTTTCTTCGCCAAACCAACACACCCTTTCATGTTGGAGAGACTAGCTCTTTAGTCAAAGATGCTAGGACAATCCAACATGTCCTTCGCACCTCCATAATTCCAAAAGCCGGGGACCGAATCCACATCACTCCTCTACTTTCCTTGACTACCTTTTTCATTATGGCCCGGAGAGAATTTAATGCCACTGATCTTCTCTTTCGCTATATTGATCATTTAACAATTATTCGCGATCCAGGCCATAGGAGAAAACCCAACCTTGCTTTAGGACATCTCATAGCCTACATTCTGAAACCCAATACTCTCAATATCCTGCTCATGTGGCACAGACTATTTCAGTCCCTTCCTTGGCTACTCAATGTTTTCCACCAACATATCTTGTACAAAAATACTTGTTTCAGGAGTAGCTATTCTGCGTCTCTCTCACTTCTCATGTAGATTGTCCGAGAGAAAAAAGGTAATCGCGGGGTGTTATGAGTGAGAGAGAAGGAGGCTGCCTGGTTCTCCTCGCTTACTCGTTGGTGATTATCCCTTTGTCTTCTCTTCTCTTTAGCACTCACATATACCTGTTTTGTATCAGTTGATTTTAAAAGAAATTTAGATCACTCGAACAGCTGGGGCAAGACTCCCGCTATTTTCGCTCCACGCTTACATTGCTGCCACAGGAGTCTAAGGGCAACATTCTTAGGACAAGTTGGGCCGCCGCTAACTGGATGCAGAGTGCCCCAACATATAACCGCACAGAGACTTTATAAGGAACCCATTGCTCCTTGATGGGTAGCCTAATAGTTTTGCTTTCATCACCACGCAGTGTCAGTCGGCAAACATGATTAATATGTGTGTACCCATTTTCCTGGTTCAGATGCTTCAGTTTAGCTTACAAAGCACTTTGCCATCTACTTCAAAGCATCAAAGCCAACTCGGCACACCTCTTTACTGTGCGTATTATTTAATTGACTCCATCTAATTGTATTCAGTTTCTTCTGGAATTTAATGTTAATCGGGGTCCCTCGTTCTTCTAGTACGGCTTGTGTTTTCTTTAATTCTTCTGTTTCTTTTCCAAATTTTGTTAGTTCTAACGTTGTCTGTAGTGTTATGAAAAGATGTTTTGAATGGGGGATGATCAAGGGTTTTATATTTATATAGCATAAAAAAGGTAGCCGACGCTGTTATACCCTATTCCTAACTTTTGTGTGTACTTATTGGAGCACATCTATCAAGGTTTTCTTAGATGTATGTAGCGGAAAAAGGGTAGAGTTAAGGGTAATCGTTCGGTAAGTGAAAAGTTTATGGATGTCTTCTGTGTAGTCTGTTGAATATTTTATCATGATGAGGAAGAGCCTCTGCATCTTTATTTTATATTCGTAACGCGCCTTTAGCGCATGTTCCCTATTTCGGCAATACTTTCGTGCGTAGATTGACCACTATACATAGACAAAAAAAGGAAGCCTGTGATGAGATTTGTTTAGCAAATCTAATATTCATGTCTTTGATGTATTTTTGGATGCCATGATTGATTCTAAAAACAGTGCTTATTTAACTTTCTCTGGTGTGAAAAACTGGATACTTTTGTGCCTCTCTTTAATACTTTCTAACTTTTTTTGTTTGGAATCGTGTCAGATCGGATTGTTAACAAATACTCGTATAGCCAGTTCGAAGGATTGCGTAGGTTCAGGTACGTATCTTTCGTTGGTTCAGTCTGTACTCTGTTGTTATAATATTTTTTTCGATATTACCTCTCGAGTCTATAATGTAATGATCAATGAGAGTGAATTTAATAAAGCTTATGGGTAGATCTAGGATGTCATAATAATTCTTAATCACACTATACAATGAGAGACTTAAAGAAATTAACTATTGTTTTTAGCTCATATCGGTCAGGAAATTATTTAACAAGCAATATCGCAAGATGGACTGATTCCGTGACCAGATTTCAAAAATAGAGAAAAGATTATTACAACTTATCTAACGATTCTTTCGTAAATAATATAATGTACAAGCTACATCTGTGCCCATCCAACCATAGATTAGTGATTACATTCCTGGACGATTTTCGTTAGTGAAATCGGTAGGTCCCCTCCCGTGACAATTAAAAGGAAGCTCAAAAATAGAATAAAAAGCTTTCCTCGACACTAACCTTAAATCTAGATGTCGGGGATCTCATATCTGAAGTTGATATATTTCTGTTTTAGGATTTTAGTAGTTGATATCGTGTGTGGGGTCTATTTATTCTTAATCTGAGATTGATTCGATATAGAAATTCAAGAGTGAGAATCAATAGTAAGGATTGTTTGATTTATGCAATCATATCGTCTTAGAGAACGATGGCGTCCTAATTAGGGAACAACGGGTGATTTTTGCTGAGTCCTCAAGGGCCAATCTACAATCGTATAACAGGAAAAAACCCGAATTATGTTCTTACTTCGGTTGGATCGAGGTATTATTATTATTTGTTACTTTGGTCTTCATGTGAGTCTATGAACAATGATTAAGTTTGGTCAGTGGGGTTTGATTTTCTCTATAGTGGACAGTAATCTTATTCTCCAATTTGGTGTTTTCTTGGATCTTGTTGCTAACTTGAGGTTCGGCGCCTTTACATGGGGTATCAGTATTCGCTCGATATGCTGCGTCGCGGGTCTCTTATTTGGACTGTATCAAGCTATATTTTGTAATAATAATTCATTGGTTAGACCTGTCCGTTGTGGCATTCAGGGCGATTTCTCTGTGGGCGGGATTAATCAGTTTATATGTTTGATGACTTGATCGGTCCAAGCGAGACGATTTTCCTAATACTCCCTGTCGTGTCCTTTAAGCGATATTTTGTCAGCAAACTTGCAATTAATGAGTCTCTTTGAAGCCTCTTCTATTTAGAACTCTTGTTCAATATGTCGTTTTTAGGATAATCTTTTTGGCTGCTATTTCTTGACGCTAGAGGCCTTGAGGTAGAGTAATAGAGAATAATGTGGGAGAAGAGAGACGGAACTGTTTGAGGGGGAAGTATTGGTGTGAGGAGGGATTCACTATAGGTGTGCTTCAAGGATGCATCTGCTTTCTTCTTCGTTTCTAAAGTTTTCTTGTCCGATGGAAAAGGGTCGGTACGAGGTATTAGGGTTTTTTAGCACTGGATTGTGGTTCTTCTGCCAGCTTCAGCGAGGTAAGCAAAAGGAGATAGGTTCTTCTGCCTTGCCTGGAGTGGACAAAAGGACTTTTTTGTGGGAAGGGATTGTCATGCCTATTACGCTGGGGGCTAAAGGAGAGACACATTTCTGTAGATACATAATTGGTAGATCCATGGTGGCTATCCTACAAGTGAGTGGTAAAAGACAGTAGGATCTATGTTGACTGAACCATATAATAATTTTGTTGTTATTATTTTTCCTTTGCTTAAGTCCAAGCACTTTAAAATTTCCGCATTGTTATTTGTCTGTGGTGTGATTTGTTTTGTATTGGTGGTGCATCTTATTGCTTTTATGGAGAAAAGACATTTTAAAATACCAATTTCACCCCCCTCTTGGTAGCTTTGGGCCAGTTCTATTAGCGCTTAACACTCCCTACATGTCTGGTCATGAAGAAATGGATTGACCTCCAAACTCACACACTAAAAAGAAGTGAGGCAAAGACATCTTCTTTTAATTCATTCCCTCATAATTATTGTAAATGTTGGAGGGCTATAAAGATTTTGTATATCACCTTTTTTCATTGTCGCAAACAAAATTAGCCATAACAAGTAGTAAATTAGAAGGGTTTTAGGAGGAAAAGTAATAAAATCTATTAGTTATAAAGTGGGTTGGTTTGGAGAAGGTTAACCTTTTTTGCTAATGCATTATATCTATTGTCCAAAATTCTTTTCACCAATATGAAAGAATAGCAACTCGATGACATGGTTGTTTAGATGTTAAATGAGGGTAATTGGTCCCATTTGATAATTTTCGTCTAGATATAAATTAATATGAGGATCTACTAATATGAAATTATGGTAGAGTATTTTTAGCATTTTTGAAAATTCCTATAAATTGACTGTCTTTGATGAATTTTTATAAGGTGTGGTATTATTCAATCGGGGATTCCAATACGGAAAGCAATGGAAGACATGATGAGGTACAAATTATTTAATTTCCCAATCCGTTTAATTATGACTATAAAGAAAATGGTTTTGCATTTTTTTTTTCATTTCTTCAAAGACCATTATGACTAATAAGGAAAAACGATTTAGGGCTATTAACCTTTAAAAGAATGGGTTGTTCTTCAATTTTTCTATCCAAAAAGGCATGTCATAGTGTAGGAAAATTATTTTGTTGTAGTCCATTTAGTACATGATTAGAGTATCACCTTGTAGGGTATAAGAAAACTCCAATTTTTTTGTTATTTGTGTACTATGCAATAATACGAATTGGTATGGGAAGTCTTAAGAAGATTTCTGATAATGAGGAAGATTAACTCTGAATAAAATCTCAAAAAAAAAATCATTCTAGGAAGCCTCGTGAGAGTTCTGACACCCCTACTAGCCTAACCAGCCTAGCAAGTCTAGGTTTAGAAACACCTAGAGTTTAGGGTATAAAATTTATAATTTAAGGGAGTAGATTTAAGGGATCCAATAGACTTTGGATGAGTTAAGATAGTGGCATTAGGGAATGAGCCATAAATAGACAACATTTTCTACCAACAATAATGACCATTACAATGCTTTACATAGTTTAACTCAATCCTTACACAAATGTTTTAGAACTATTAAATCAATCTTGGCTAAAATCTAGTGTATCTCTGTACAAGTCATTCTTTCCCACCTTATAGTGGCCCTTGCTTGTCAGCAACAATAAAAGAAGAAGAAGAATAGAAGGGGAGTGTTATTTTTATTTTTTTTATTATGCTTGTTTCATTTTAGAGTCTGGGAGGTGGGTTTTAAAATTTATTATATTATATCTATATTTATAAAATTTATCCTTGTTATTATCCTTTATCTTGATGTGTGTGTAATATTATTTAAATTAATTTGTCTCATTTTTTTGTTTAACTCTAACTTCAAATTTGATAGTATCTGGATAATAATTTAGTATTGAAAAGAGTAACAAATTGAATAATAATGTAGGAGAATGCTAATTGAATAATAAAAATATTAAATACACTTTATGTTATACTAATTTTGACTAGAAAAAGTAAATGAAAGGACTAATGTGAATTCTAAATTAGTTAGATGTACTTAACTAACAAATGTGTTATGTACAAAAAAGAAAAGAAAAAATAAAATAAATAATGAAAATTAAAAAATAAAGAAAAAATAAAAAAATAGAAGCTAAGTACTTACAATAAAAAAATTATATTTTTTCTACTTCTTCATTTATCTTGTGGAGTCATAAGAAGTTCAAACCTAAGGAAAATTAATGGAGTTTTGAGATATTAAGAAAACCAAGTTATGCCTATTTATAATAAATAAGTTTAAAAATTCTAAAAAATTGAATTAATTAAAACCTATTAAATTCATATGTTTAATTTTGAATGGATATCAAAAAATATAAAAGGTTAGATATTAGTTCTTATGTCGAGTTTTTTATTTTGTTAGTACTTAATTAACCAAATTGATCTGTAAAAAATGGAAAAGTCTTCATAGTGTATGACTTCCAATCATACTATATGTTGGCTGAGTCAAACTCCATTAATGATAAGCATTGAGGCAATCAAAAATTCAAAGATCATATCATATAATAAAAATCATAATGGACAATTTGATTAAGTAAATTAGTAAACCATTAGTTGATTTAGTTACATATGATCAAACTAGATGATCCATGATCATATTGTACGATTGGATAAAATCTATAAATAAGGAGAAATTCTTCTGTTCATTCCACATCTTCTTCACTTCATCCTTACAACCTTGTGTGAAAAATGTTTCTAACTCCCATTGTAAGCAAGAGGTCCCAAACACTAAGTTGATCATCTTGCAAATAAAGAGATTAGTGGTTTATAACTAATGAGGATGTTGAGGCATATCTGATAAGTGAAAAAATGAAAAATCTAAATTATTCATTTTTTTTATTAAAATACCTATAAAAAATTTATTTTTTTTGTTCATGAATGAAGCGAATAATCTAAAATTAATGGAACATCGTGCGCTATAGATAGAATGCCATAGTACTATGCTCATCTTTAACACCAGAGCACTAGAAGTAAGCAATATAATGGTAAAGGATAAAGAGCATTGCACCAGAGAGCCTAAGGAGTGTTTGTGGAATTTTTTTTAATATGTTTGTATATGTTTTACTATAAAAATGCTTCTTTTGATTATTGTCGTGCAAGAAATTTCAAGAAAAATGGCAAAAATTTATAAAACAAACACTACACCACTGTGCCATATAATAAAAAAACCATAGCTCTCTCATTACCATACGGTAATTTTAGCCCTAGGGAAGAAAATGATGGTGCTCTCTTCTTTATATTTTTGAAAAATAATTCAGTATCAAAATATCGATCGAGTACTGTAGTGCCCTGGATACATCTACACCATAGTGCCAAATCACCCCAACTTCAAAACATTACAGTTGAGATGGTTACATGGTGAAATATTAAGTCGATTAAGATCCATTACTGCAATAGAGTGGTTCAAAAACACCATAGTAGTACTTCTCTTTTTCAGCGTTGCAGAATTAGTGCCAGCTGGGTTATTTAATATAAATAGTTTTTTGGCCAAATTTGTGAGGACTAGCCATTTGTTTATTATGCAAAATAGTGTGTGAGAGTTAGTGGATAGCAAGTTAGAGGGAGTGCTTAAGGGAAAACCATTTGGAGATGGGAAAGTGTTTGTAATCAATTATAAAGTGCTTCCTGGGTGTTATCTTCCTTTCTTTTGTATTTGGTTTTAATTATTTAAATGAAAACTTTTTTGTGCATTTTATGAACTATGGCTAGCTAATTTATCTCTTCTTGACTTTTGATGAGTAAGAAGGCATGATTACTTAAGTAGTATGGAGTTCTTGTAATGTTCAATGTTGTTTCCAATTCTCTTCCACTTAATTTTGTTATTACATCGGTCATGCTCTACATTAAAACCTAGTGTGAATTTTCGACTTAATAAAGGAATAATTGAAAAAATAGGAGAATTGAATTGAAACAATACCATGCATAGACATATAATTGGTAGGATTTTGGATTCCAAGGAGAAATAATAAATGTAGTATAGTGATAACTTTACTTGAAACCCTTACAAGCTCGATAAAGATTTTAGAGTGAATTTACTCTAATTCACTACATATATTAGAGGAGTCAAACTTAAGTAAACACGAACATCGTCATCATCATAGGTTCAAAACACTTTCATTTATTACACTTTTTATTCAAGATTTGTAATTATAACTTTATAAAACTATCTTTCATTCAAATTTGTAAGATAAACCTTATTATTCAAATAGATAGTAGTAGGGTAGCTATAAGGTTGTTTAATTTCTCTTGGGATTGGCACTTAATTTACCTATTTATTACTTGAACATCACTTGCACTTTTGTATAATTTAGTCTTGCTTATTTTAAATCTACCATATTTTTACTACAAGATTTGCTAAAAAAGCTATGAAGGAGCAGAATAGTTCAGATCAAGCACTATAGAGCCAAATCACTATAGTGCCTTCATAGGTGATAGTTTTTAATAGTTGAGCCAGTGCATAGATGAGACAAGTGATGAAATTGAATGATGATTCAATAGCATCGCAACGCTTCCTATGTCAGTATTGTGATGTAAGTTCAACTATTTGTAAAGCTATATATAGGAAGCTTATTTCTTATGTTATGGTTATTAATGGGGGGAAGAGTTATTGTTGGTTAGGGGGATGTTGTGGTGAATTATTGTTTATAAACTAGTGAGGGAGATTGAGGGAGAGCAAGCGTAGAAACTGAAGACCAAGGGAAGGAGAGTAAGTTTTTGTAAACAACTTCCTAGTACTATCTTTCCTTAATTTACCACTTGTATTTTTTTTTTAAATGAATGGCATTTTATTTTATTTTATTTTATTTTTACAACTAGATAAATCTATCTTTGGCCTTATGATACATCAAAAACATTATTCTATTAAGATTACATTTGAATTGCATGAAATTTTTAATGTTATTTTTTGTTTCTTAGTCATTAATTTAGTTTATGTATATAATTGCATTAACTTAAAATATAGTGTGATCTAAAGTCTTGATGCCGGAATGGTTTAATAGTTAGGGGATTTAAAAAGAGATTCGATCATGCATTGACATATGGTGGATATAGTTTTGGAATCTTAAGAAAATATAATCACTATAATTGAGAGAAATCTTAGCTAGACACTCTTATAAGCTCAACATCGATCAGTAATATTTATGCTCTAATTCATAAAAATATTTATATAGAACTAACTTTTGTACTCATGAATTTTTAATTAATACAGGATCATAGTCCCTTAAAAATAAGATTATAAATTTCACGATTTAGTTGATAGTTTTCATTGGCACAACCTTAATATTCTATTAATAAGATAAAAGGGGTGATTTACAAAAGTAGTATAAGAGTGAGATTAGGGTAATTCCTTTCCTCATGGGAATGATATATTTTATATTTTACATGAAACATGCACTTTCATAAAATAAAAATTACACATTTTAGTATGTTTTGAAGTATAATAGTGGTTTGTCATGTTTTTGGCACCATAGCTAGGGATTGGACATTTATCTTTTCCTTCACTTCACATTATTCAAAAAATTATTAATTCAATATTATCATTATCTTTATTTATCTTGTTCTATGTTGGTACTATAGGTATTATTATTATAGTAGTGCGTTATTATATTGCAAATCAATTAATTGTGTTGGATTTACATTTTCATGAAGTGATTATTTTTGTTATATGCATAGTAGAGACCAACTAGGAGAAATTCTATTTGATTTTGAGATGGAAAAACCTTGAAAAAAATTTAAGAAATCTAAAAATTAGCACAAATAATTAGAGATGTTTGACCTAGTGCATGAATAGAACCAACCTAGACCATTTAGAGAGTATGTCAATCCAAAGGTAGAAAGTATTCATCAAAAGCATTAACAAGCGCAAAATCTAAACTTTTTATTTTTATTTTGCTAAAGCCTTGTATCATTCAAATTGTACAAACTTACCTAATGATTCTATCAGTCTTAGATTATTTTAGTTCTCCTTAAGGAACAATGTTAATATGTTGTTAAACTCCTTCCTCGTAGGCATAATTTTCATATGGAATGATTTAGCCCATAAGCTCATATCCAAGTATTTCCCTCATTCTAAAACTATAAAATTTAGTAATGACATCACTTCATTCACTCATTATATGGAGTATAAATATATAAATTTTGGGAGAAATTTAAGGAAATGCTTAGGAAGTGCCCACACCATGATTTACCTAGTTGGATTATCATTCAAACTTTTACAATGGACTTGTAAGATCTCTAAAATTATAATTGATGCTAGTACTCGAGGTTCTTTACTATAAAAATTCTTCAATGAAACATTTTATTTCATTGAAAAAAATTCAAACCAATAACTTCTAATGGCCTTCAAAAAGAGTAAACCCTAGAAAGGTAGCTAGTCTGTATAAATTTGATGCCTTATCAAGTTTGTGTGCCCAAGTAGCTATTATCTCTTAACAATTAGATAATTTTAGAAATAGAAAATCTCAAGGTATATACCCATGTCAGTAGAGGATAATATCTTTGAACCATCTAGTTATCTACACTCATAAGGGATTGAATCCTTAAATGTCATTAATAAAAAAAAACCAAATAAACCTTACTCTAACACTTAAAATCTTGGTTGAAAGAACCACCCTAATTTTTAATTTAATAATACATATAATTTGGGTAATCATTGGAATTCAAACCAACTAAACTCTAGAGGAAATTAGAAACCACCTAAAATTTTTTTGAAACCCTTAGGCCTAATTATTCCTATATGTTTAATACTAATAACTAAATTAAGGATAAGAAGCCTTATCAGGAATACCTGATTTTACAAAAGAGGACCCAGTTAAAGAGTTAAGCTATTGCAATAAGAAAATATTAAAAATCAATTATGTCAGTTAATTAGATTCATAAATAATAAACCCTAAGGAGCCTTGCCTAATAATATAGAAGTAAATTCTAGGGAAAATGGTAAGGAGAATTATAAAGCCATTCAATTGAGGAGTTGGAGAGAGCAAAAAGAAGTAGTTAGGAATAAGGATCGAATTGAGGAAGAGATATTTGTATAAGCACCTTTAGAACCCACTTATCCTAAAGAATAAACTCAACTTAATAACTAAGTAGAAATTTTTATTTGAAAGATTCTTAAGAGACTGCCACCACTTTTAACATTCCATTTTTTGAAGCCCTAATGGAGATGCCTACTTACGCTAAAAACATGAAAAATATTGATTAAACTATGAGAATTTTAAATTATTGTCCTGATTGAGGAATTTAGTGAAATCCTATATAATAAACTCCAAAAAAGCTTAGGAACCTAGGACGTTATACCATTCCTATGGCTATAAGGGATAAATTTATGTCGGAAGATATTATGTGACTGAGGAGCTAGTATAAATCTCATACCCTTGTCCATATTAAAGAAACTTAACCTAGGAGATGTTCAGCTACCACAATTACCTTTTTTTTTTTGAAGATGCAAATAGCAATTGGCAATAAAAAGATAGAAGATATTACAAACTACTAAATAAATGCATCACATTCCTTCTTTAGTAATAAACTAAAAGAAGAAGGAATGTTAGGATAATTAAAGCTATCCCAACAAAAATTACTAGATAAAGCAAATGTGGTACACCAATCCGCCACATTATTACAACTTCTAGGGCTAGAATGAAATAAAACATTATTAAAGCCATGTAAAAATTGAAGATCCTTATTCCAGAAGCTCTCTTTCTCCCAATTTGACTCCTTCTTCGAATCACAAATGAATTTGATAATACTTACATTATCACTTTCCACAACCACACCTTCATATTCAAATAGCCAATCTTGAAGAACTTCTCTAATGGAGAGCACCGATTGCATTTCCAATTGGGAAATATCCTAATGATTAAGTTAGTTACCAAAAGCCAATAAGAATCTTCCTTTTACATCTCTAATAACTCCTCCAATCCCTCCATGATTAGAATTTTGTAAGGAGGCATCAACATTTATCTTAATCCATCCTAGTGGAGGGGGATGTTAGAAATTAACAAACTCCTGATGGAGGCTAACATTCCAATCTTCTAGTGATGGATTAACCTGAGGTTGCATAGCTGTAAATAATGCATTCGCTGCAGTTGTAGAAACAGAACTTGCCTTCTCTCCATTCTTTATTGCATTCTGATATTTCCAAGAGAAATATACCACAGTCATATGCAACCGTACCATGGTCAGATTTTTGAAATATAGCCTTCTTAGTTCCATAATACCTTCCTCCAATGAATGAAAGATAGGAACATTGAAACCCCATTCTCTGAATTTCATAATTACCTCCACAAGAAATTTACACCTCATAGTAATATGAGAACATTCTCAATATCATCACATCCTCTAGCACAGGATATAACCTCACCAAATTTTCTGTAATGCAAAAAATTCATTGGTAGGTATTGCATTTTTACTTAATCTCCACCAAAAACAATAAATTTTTTGTTTTAATTTCAGCTTTAGAATCCATTCCACCAATTCAACATTATCTCCTATTGAATTATTTTCCATTTTAGTAGTAGAAGCCAGATAAGAAATAGATTTACCCAAATAATGATGCATTAATAGTTACCCTTTTGTTAGAAGATCATTCTTCCACTTATCCATGGGGGTTGATAGTGGATATGTTAGGCAAGGTGGATAACATTTTCTTCCTTGTTGACTTTATTGTCTTAGATATGGAGGTAAATAAGGAAATACCTATCATCTTTGGATGACCTTTCCTTATCACAAGGAGGGCTATGGTTGATGTGAAGAAGGGAGAGTTGACCATGAGTGTTCAAGAAAAAGAAGTTACCTTTTATGTCCTTAAGACAATGAAGTTTCCAAAGGATCAAAGGGAGCATTTTCAAAGATTAAATTTAGTTTATGATTATGAGGAGGATTTTATGAAGGGGTTATCAATTGTTAATTTTTTTGGAAAGTTCATTGTGTGAGGATAATAAAGGAGTGGTAGATGAAGATTCAATACACATGATTAGTGAAGTCCCAAGAGTGTTTAAAGAGAGGTATAAAATGTTAAATTAATCATCTTTATGGAAACCCTTGAAATCATATGTTGAAGAGGAATCTATTTGTGAGTTAAAAGCATTACCTTCCCACTTAAAGTATTCCATCTTTGGAGAAGAACCAACCTTAGTAGTCTTTATTTCTTTTAAACCAAGAGAAGACAAAAAAGGTAAGTTGATTGTAATTCTTAGCAAATATAAGAAAGCTTTTGCTTGGACTATTACTAATATAAAAGGAATTACTCCATTTTTATTAATGTAAAAGATTCTGATGGAAGAAAAATCTTTTCTAAATATTAACCCCCGAAGAAGATTGAACCCTATAATGAAAAAAAGTGGGAAGAAGGAAATTGTAAAATGATAGGATGTAAGTATCATTTATTCCATTTTAGATAATGCTCTGGTGAGTCCAATTCATTATGTCCCAAAGAAAGGAGGCATAACTGTTATGGCTAATGAGATAATTTTGTTGATACCCACCACGATGGTTACAAGTTGGAGGATATGCATAGTTATAGGAAGTTGAACAAAGCTATATAGACTGCTAATTTTCTTTTCCCTTTATTGATCAGATGTTAAACAGGTTAGTAGGGCACCCTTTTACTATTTTTAAGATGGTTATTATGATAACCATCAGATTCCTATACATCCAAAGGCCAAGACTAAATTACATTCAGTAGTCTTTATGGTACCTTTGCATGTATTAAGATATATTTTGGATTATATAATGCCCCTGCAACAATTAAATGGAGCAAGATATCAATCTCATCAAATTTAATAGAGCATAAAATTGAAATATTTATGAAAGATTTTCTAGCTCTGAAACAAAATTTGATGTTTGTTTAGAACATTTAGAAAACATTTTGAAGATATGCAATGAAACTACCTTGTTCTTAATTGGAAATTTTTCTAGTTTCCTATTAAGGAATGTATTGTCCTTAGACATAAAATCTCTGAGAGGGGTTTGGAGGTTGATAATTTGAAGATCAAGGTGATTGAGAATATTTTACCTACTACTTCTATAAAGGTAGTGTAAAATTTTTTAGGCCATGATGTTTTTATAAATGATTTACAAAAGTTTTATCTAAAATTATGAAACCCTTATGGTATTTACTGTAGAAGTATGTCCCATTTAAATTAAATTCAAAATGTTAAACTTCATTTGAAAAACTTAAGAAGTGATTATTTATCACATCTATCATCATTTCACCTAAATGGTCATTAAATTTCAAATTTATGTGTGATGCGGGTGACTTTGCCACTAGATTAGTTTTAGGATAATGTATAGAAAACAAGTTTAATGTTATAGATTATGCTAGTAGTGTATTCAATAATACATAATTAAATTATAAAATAATAGAGAAATAAATGTGAGCAAAGTATTTAAATTTGATAAATTTAGATCATATTTAATTTGTGAAAAAATTATTATTTTCACCGATCGTTATGCTATCAAATAACTCTTAACTAAACAGATGCTAAACCTGCTTATGAAGTTTGATGTAGAGAATTAAGATATTGAAGGTTCTAAGAATATGGTGGTCAATCATCTATCTTGATTAAAGAGGGAGGGTTCTACTCATAAGAATTTTTACATTAATAAATGCTTCCCTTATGAAAATTTATTTGTATTGCTTTCATAATGTGTGTCATGGCATGCTAACATTTTGAACTACATTGTATGTGGAATGTTCCCATTTGATATGTTATATAGCTAAGGTTGTAAAAAATTTACATGATGCCAATTCTATTTTTGGAGTGAGACATATTTATATATTAGATGTAAAGATCAAATCATTAGGAGGTGTGTCCTAAATGAGGAGATTGAAACCATCATTAGACACTACCATGATTTATAGTGTGGAAGGAATTTTAGAGGACTTTGAACCACTTCTAAGATCCTTCAATCTAGATTTTACTATCCTACCTTAATTATGTAAGTGATTTTGTCAAAAGTGTGATAGATGCCAATGAGTAGGAAATATTTTAAATAGATATAAAATACTCCATAATTATCTTGTCAAAGTTAAGATCCTTGATATTTGGGGGCTAGACTTCATGTGCCTTTTTGTTCAATCTTTTTAGAATAAATATATATTGATAGTAGTTAACTATATCTCCAAGTAGATTGAGACAATGCAAAAACTAGAGCTGATGCTTAGATAGTGATTAATTTTTTTTTAATTTTTTTTTTCAAAATTTGGAGTACCTCATAATTAGTGATGGTGGAGTCATTTTTACAATAAAAGATTGGATAATTTAATTCTAAAATATGTAATTAAACATAGGGTTGCAACTACTTATCATCCCCAAATCAGTGGCCAAGAGAAAATAAGTAGTAGGGAGATCTAAAGAATTCTAAAAATGACTATTCGTCTAAATAGGAAGGATTGGACATTGAGATTGGATGAAGCACTTTTGGCTTACAGGAGTGTGTTCAAAGCCCTAATTGAAATGTCTCTCTATAAATTGTTGTTTGGAAAAGCTTGCCCCTTACCCATAGATTCAACACATAAAGCAGATTGAGCAGTTGAAGAATTAAATTATGATTTTAAAGATGTGAAGGAAAAAAAAAGGCTAATATAGTTGAATAAATTTGAAGAATATATAAATGATGCTTATGAAAATACGAAGATATATAATGGGAAAAGTAAAAATAGTGCGTCCGTATGTTCATTAGAAAAAAATTTGTGCGAGGATAAAAAGTTCTTTATATAAATCATGATTAAAATTATTCATGAGAAGTTAAAGTCCATGTGGTTTGGACCATTTATAATTATTATGGTTTATCCTTATCGTATTATATATATATTACAGATAATAAAACCACTTATATTTTCAAAGTTAAAAGTCAGAGACTGAAGCCATGTTTAGGAGGAGACATTAATTGTCTTAGGAGTTTAGTGGAGTTAGTTCATTCTAGTTAGGGGATAGGCATAATTTAGCTAAAGACTATAAACTTAGAACTGCTTGGTTGGAAACCAAAATGACTATATCTATTTGCATATTTTTTAGGACATACTGTATGTGTGAATGATGATTATTCTTGTTATTAGAAATGATTAGTGTTTGATTGAAGCTATGAATAATGTGGTAGAATTTATCCTGTATATGGATCATGTATAAAAAAATAAGCTAGATCACTACTATGTTGTGAACCTAAGCACAATAATGCTATTTAAATCCCAAGAAAAATATATATCTTCAAATAGTACCATAGCACCAAATTACCCCCATTTCATGAAGCGTTGACCATGCAGTGCCGTGAAATTGTGTTATTAGGATTTTGGAAAACATTAAAGTGCTACAACATAGTCGTCGGTTCCATAACACCTAGGCAAAATCATTATTAAGGCATTTAAAGCACTACAGTTGTGGTCCCTTTGCACTCATTGCACTAACAAGTGTCGATCTCATAGTGATGGGATGTTCAAAAAGCATATTTTCATAAGTTATAAAGCATATCATCATAATACCATCTATTGTTAGTGTTATAGAATTTGAACTAGGTTTTACCAATTTGATCAACAATGAAGAGCTACCATTGTTAGCACCATAGTCCAAGTCATTTTATATAAGAAAGATAGCTAATATATTTCATTTCACACTACAAGCCTTCTCTTAGTGTTTGAGTAAAATTGTGTCTTCTGTTTGTATTCATGACTAATTACTAATGGCCCCAATACTCATAGTTGTTCAACACAGGTTAATTTGGTGTATAGTTACACCAATTCTAACTCGACCTAATAAAGGTAACTCACTAAATTGTTATGATTAAATCATTTTTTAAATTCCTGGGAATGTTTTGTATGTATATGAGTGTTTGAATTTGATTTGAAGCAGATTCTAGGGGTCCATGTGCATGTTTGGGTAATCTAACAATTATTTCCCTATGGCACCATGGTACTGGGGTTTGGAAATACCCCAAATTTTATCTCTTTATTTTTGGCAAAATTTAATTTGTGTGTTGTAGCACAATGGATACCCTATGGAATTATTTTCCTATAAGTGGAGCATTATGGTGCGCAAGATCATGCACCATGGCACCAGACTCAAATGTTATATTAAATTATCAATTTTCACCATATCAAATCAAATTTTATCCCCTTGGGAAATTGGATAGAGAAAGTGGAGGATTCTAATGAAAGAAAGTTAGGGTTTGGGTGACTCTGTCTCCTTTTTTATTTTTGGCCAAGTTTTAAAAGTTATTTGGATTAAGATAGGTTATATTTTGCTTATCTTAGGTTTCAACAAAAAAAGAACTTTTAGACTTTTTAAAATTTAAATCACAATTCTGCTTGAAAAAATTGAGATAACTTTATACCCACAAAACTTTCATTGTGTAATTTTTGATATGTTGTAGATAAGATAATTTTGAACATTATTATTCCTTTGGAATTTTTTGCCTGGTAGTTTGAAAAGTATGCTATTTTATTTATTAAATATTTATGAAAAAAATATTGTTGTATAATTTAAGCTTAAAAATAATATTTTGAACAATCCCTTGTAATATGGTAAATTTAAGAATTACAGCATTTCTACTTAATTGTTGAAATTGTAGTCGACTGATATAATACACTGTGAATTCCTATAAGTTAAATTATCTGTACTTTATGTTCTGAATTATACTGATATATGTGCTTATCTATTTAAATTATGTGATTATAGGGAGTTCTGATGTGTGGCAGAAGTTATATTTGGGAAGTTCTGTTGTGGTGATAAATACAGAGGGAGTTCTAAGGGGTTTGAACTTTTAAATATCTTATATGTCATGGGCATTGGGAGTTATATGGGCTTGTTTTCTAAGTGTCTGAATTTTTAAATATCATATATGTCATGGGCCAATTTCTAATGGGAGGTATAAGGCCTAAGTGAAATCTATTATTTTTTTCTTTTTTGAAATTTGAAGTACTTATTTATTTATTATTAATACATAACTAAATTTATTCTAAATATATTTAATTAATATCATGCTCAATTTGAGATATTTTTAGTGAACATCTTTTACATCTAATTATACATAAAATAAGTAACTTTTTAATAAATTTATATTAGTGGGTGTGACCTACTAAGATATGTTTTCTCACACATATTATGTCTTCTATATAAGAATATATGAAACTAAAAGAGCCAGTTGACTGCTAAGCATCAAGGATTTGATATGTCTGAGTCTATAAAGGTATTTTTCTAATTTTGTATAATTATGGCTAGCTTATTGTATGAATTCTTTTTTGATCTATAGCCATATACTATAGTATATATCCCATATATACATTTTGTTGAAATAAAAAAAAATGGATGATTTTTTTTTCCTGAAGTTAATTAGAAGCTCCATTATTTATTTCAAATTACAATTGAAAGAACTCTAAATTTTCCCAAAACATAGAACTTAGGCATGGTCTATCCTAATTTAACATGGTATGACCTTTCTATATGTTGAACATATCGAGTTATGTTTTGAGATGCTGGGAGGTAGATAATAAGATTAACATCTTATGATGCTAAGATGTTTATAAGTTCCACAGCATTTGAGAAATATAATAACCTTATCATTTATAAAACTATCTATCATCCCAGAGTTACATTTTCTTAACGTTAGGGAGTGGTAAAGGCCCTAATTGTCCACATAAATTAAGATGTCCTAATAAGCCAACCACACACTGTTGTCCTAATCATGTAAGAAATTTTTTTTCAACACAAAGGAGCCTCAAGATGACTTTGTATTTGTTAGATAAAAGTTGGTATCGTTCACCTCTGTTGCTATCAACCAAGCTTTCTAAACTACTAACTACGAAGTTGATTAGATGATTACCTAAATATTTTGCATCTCCCCTATAGACTATGTGAAATCCTTAGGTTCAAAACATATAAAAATTAAAATGCTCAGTGGAAGAGAAGGGAGGATATGATAGTAAATTTATCTACCTCATTCTTAAACTAGGAATCTAAACCCTTGCATTACTTTATTTTTCTAAATTTAATGCCCAGTTGGAATATCAGTGAAGTTACTAAGGATAAGACAATTTTAAACTAATATATCCAAAAGGATTTCCCTATAGACTATAGGAAGGTAGTCTTCAATCCATTTAGTGCATGCTTAGGGGGATAACAATAGTAAGGTTAGGTCATTCCTACTTAAGTTATAATTGCGTGTTGCTACTAAAGCTATAGGAAACCTGAGGGAGGAATAGATTTTTCCTTATTCTGTACTTACTATATCTAAAATCAAGTCCTTCAAAATTTCCTCTTCATAATAAGGAGAGGGATAAAACCAACGAACATAACCTTATTAGCATTGAGTTAGAGATTCTTGGATGCTATTATATTAGATAGTGATCTTCTAGGAAAAAGTGGATCATATCTAGGCTTTTATTGATGGTTTCATGCACCAGGCCACCTGATTAAAGTAGGGCATGTACTAATATTACGACCATATTGTTCTCCAACACAAATAGTAGTATTAATATGAAGTTTATGACCTGGGAGATTAACTCACATGGTCAATGAAATGGGTTCCTTGTAACCCCCACCATATGAGTTCTACCTTAGTGCACCATTGATATCAATAGCATCAATAAAGCCAAAAAAATAAGAAGATGAGGACAAAGGTGATGATGATGAGTAGGGTGAAATTCATTAGTTATTGTATTTTTAATTTTTCTAATTTTTTCCATGCTATTTACTACTATTGTTATTTTAGTTTTATCAAGATGTAATTTGGATATAATAATGAAAACAAATCCCAAATTTATTTCCTTACAAATTTTGTTATTTGTTTTTAATTATGTTAATTACATTTTTTTTCCTGTTATGCATAACTTATTATTGCATGTAATATGAAATTTAAAAATAAAAAAATTAATAATTAAGTAATTAGTACTACATAATTTAAAAGATCTTTTAAACAATTAATTCAAGATAACCACTAATCATTTAATTTGAATTAATATTCTAATTAATAAAATTCCTAAAATCACAATCAATTGGCTACTTACAACATAATTAGTTGATTTAAGGATTAATGTGGATAAACTATTAAGCATAATTTAAGTCATCTATTAAGAAAGTAACAAGGGGATTACAAAACCATTAAATAAATCTTAGATAAAATAAAATTGGAGGAAAAGATAGGTAATCACAATCATTATAAATTACTTAACAAATAACAAGGTTAAAGTGAAATTAAAAAAAAAATCTAAGTATTGGACTATTAATAATTCATACCTATAATGTTGAGCCCCACTTAAACAAAAAATGTAGGCAATAGATAGGTATTCAAAATTCTTATTAGATATTTAGCCAAATTAAAAGAAATAAGAAAAAGAAAAATTAAATTAAATATTAAAAAGAACCTTTGGACTGATTAGCTCCATAATCCTAGGAGATAAAGTATTTAAATTTGTGATTGTTGATGATTTTTCTAGATTCTCTTCGGTAAATTTGTATTTCATAAGAGTGAATCATTTGAGGAATTTAGAAATTTTTGCACTTGTATTCAGAGAAAACTAAGAACCGAGATTTTATCAATTCTAAGTGATAATAGAGGTGAATTTGAAGATGAAAATTTTGAAGATTTTTATAAAGAGAAAGGAATTGATCATAATTTTTCAGCACCTCCCTCAACAAAAAGTGATAGTAGAGAGAAATAATAGAATATTAATTGAATCCACTAGAGCCATGTTGGAAGAATATTCACTTTCAAAATATTTTTGAGCTGAAGCAATTAGTACATCTTATTATATTCTAAATAGGGTGAACATTAGATCAAATTAAACAAGACACCCTATAAACTTTTTAAGGGGGGAACACCAAATTTGTCACATTTGCATGTTTTTAGATATAAGGAGTTCATTCATAATTATGGAAAAAACTTCTTTAGAAAAATTTGATCCAAAATCTTATGAAAGAATTTTTCTTGTATACTCTAGTGTTGAAAAGTTTTGAAGAGCTTTTAACAAGAGAACTTTGATAGTTGAGGAAATCACATATGTTGTGAATGATGAATCTGGCATTTTAGAAGAGCTAAGGTTAGAAGAGAATCAAATTCAAAATAACTCCCAAGAAATTAAAAAGATAAATTTGGAAGAAAATATAGAAAAAGAAAACCCTTTGTCTAGAGAATTGAAATTTTCTAAGAATCACCATAAGGAATTGATTTTAGGTGAACCTAGTGAGGGTGTTAGGACTAGGCATAAACTTAGCAAAGAGGTAAACCATTTTGCCTTTATATCGATGATTGAACTCACAAATATAAGTCAAGCTCTTTCGGATGAATTTTTTATTTTGGCTATGTAAGAAGAATAGAATCACTTTATAAAAAAGATGTTTGAGAATTGATTGAAAGGCCAAAGGATCAAAGTGTTATGGGAACTAAGTGGATATTCAAAAATAAAATGAATGATTCAGGAGTTATGATCATAAATAAGATAAGATTGGTGGCTAAGGAATATAATCAAATAGAAGAGATTGATTTTTAAGAGACTTTTGCCCCTGTAGTAAGACTTGAAGTAATTAAGGTATTATTATCCTTTGTCTATTTTAAAGGATTTATATTATTTCAAATGGATGTCAAGAGTATCTTTTTGAATGGGGTGATATAAGATGATATTTTTGTTGAGCAACCTTCATGTTTTGAAAATTCTAAAATCCCTAATTATGTGCTTAAATTAAAAAAGGCATTGTATGGGTAGAAACATACACATAGGGCTTGGTATGAGAGGTTAAGCACTTTCTTATTAGAGAGATCTTTTGTGAAAGGAAGTGTGGACACTACTCTCTTTTTGAAGAAAATAAGAGATGACACACTCATTATTCAAATATATGTTGATGACATCATATTTGGATTTACAAATAAAAATCTTTGCGATGACTTTTCAAAAATAATGAGTAGTGAATTTGAGGTGAGTTTAATGAGAGATTTGAGTTATTTGTTTGGTTTTAGCATAAAGAAAAATGAGGAAGAAACTTTTCTCAGTCAATTGAAGTATAATAAGGATATCCTCAAGAAATATGAAATGGATAATGCTAAACTAGTGACTATAGCTATGAGTTCATCAGTTTAGTTGGATAACGACCCTAAGGGAAAATCTATTGATTAAAAGAAATTTTGAGGAATAAATGGATTATTTCTTTACTTAACTGCTAACAGACTAGATATAATATTCAGTATTTATTTATGTGCTAGATTTCAATCTAATCATAAGGAATCACATTTAATAGCAATAAAAAGGATTCTAAGATATCTTTTAGGAACTCAAAACTCGGGGATTTGGTATCCTAAGCATAGTTTTTTGTTTTAAATTATTAGATATTCTGATTCAGATTTTGCAGGTTGTAGGGTTGATCAGAAAAGTACATCTGGTACTTGTTAATTCATATAAAACTTTTTAGTTTCTTGGTCCAGTAAAAAGTTTAATTCAGTAGCCCTATCTACTACTGAAGTAGAATACATTATCTTAGGTAGTTGTGAGGCACAAGTTATTTGGTTGAAATAATAGTTGATTGATTTAGGATTTTCTATTGGCACAATTCTAATTTTATGAGATAATACTATTGTCATTTATATTTCAAAGAATCTTATTTAACATTCTAGAATCAAGCATAGAAATATAAGGCATCACTTCATTAGAGATCATGTAGCTAAGAGAAAGATTGAATTGAATATTTTTGTGATAAGCAGAAAATCAACTTTTAAATATTTTCACAAAATCACTGGTCTTTGACACTTTTAGCACCTTAAGAACTAGGTTAGGAGTGATTGATCTTAATACTTAATTTAAAAGTTCTTCAAACTTGATGTGTTGTATATATGTGTTTGTTTAGTTTTTCTCTATTTATTTGTTTTATTTGTATTTGTATGTTTAATTATGTTTTTTTTGTTTTATTTATTGTGAAGCATGTTACTTATTGAAGATTGATTGGTTTTGAGAAGTTTTTCTGATTATCATGCTTTGTTTTCTAGGTGTTTTGATCGTACTGAATAAAATTTTTTCTCATGTACAAATTTTGTAGCATGTGCATGATAGGTTTCAGAATTGAGCACGCAAAACTTAGTTTTCCATAGGGTTCATTCTGTAAGATAATGCCATCATACTATATGATTTATACAGATTCATTTATACACATGAGAATGGTTTACCAGTTGGGGTCAGTTATTTATTACTAATCATACGTATGAAATCGTATTTCGTATATATGGTCTAATTGTTAATTTCTATGGGGAATAAATCTAACCGTCTTTAAAACTATCTTTACTATTATGATCATCCTGGATGAAAATTCATTCATCAGTATGATTGTGTGGTCAAAAAGCCTATATGAAAGTACGCCTTAGAAATGACATTTTATGAAAAGCCATTTCATTTTTTGGTCTTTTTTATTCATACGTATGAAAATAATTTCATCTTGTATGATTTTAAAATCATACGAATGATTCAAGATTTATACTGTATGATAGGTCATATTCCTATAAATAGAAGGATCTTTGAAACTATTTTTCATTCATTTTCTTATACATCTCAAATCCTTCTAGAGCCCTTGTCATAGAAATGGCTAGTTCTAGCAAGCGACTCCATCTTTCTAAGGCCTCCTCTTCTAGAAGTGGTGGGGATGACAACTTCCTTTCTAAGGTGAATGAGGATTCTTATTTTAGGTATTCTGCTGCTAAGATCACCCCTTCTAGACTTCTCATTCAGGTTATCTTCATTTTTCTATTATGCCCCTATTTGCGTCGACTCAGTTCTCTTTCATTCTTACCCTCATTTATTCCTTCCACAAAGAAACTTTCCAATACTTCTTGGCCAACATGAGATTTAATGAGGACCACTATAGGATTAGATCTTATGTTCAGAAATAGTGAGTAGAGATTACCAATGAAGACTTAGGAAACTTTCTTCAATTGAGAACCCAAGGCATTTGAGCCCACACTTTGACTTCAAGGGCCGATTTTGATTGGATTGAAATTAATAAAACTATTAGAGGTATAACCCAAATGTGTCATTTGTCTAGGATTACACTCTACTTCAGAATGCCTGGATCATTTAGCATATCTTGCGAACTTCAATTATCCTTAAAACTAGTGATCAGATAAATATGACTCCACTCTTGTCCACAATCACCTATCTAATTATGACTAAAAACCCCTTTGATGAGGCCCAACTAATCATAGACTACATTTATAATCTTTCTAAAATTGGGCTTCAACATCATAAGAGGGAAAAATGTAGCTTTAAGACATTTAATTGCCTACTTTCTACAGAAGAAGTACAACATGATTAATCCTGACTCCCATAAAACTTCCTATCTACTTCACTGATCCCTCCTTTCGGGCACTTTTTGGGAGAGATCAGAGTTCAGAGAGTGATGATTATAAGGATGAAAGGGGAGCTCCTACTCCATCACCTGCACCTAGACCTGAACAAAACTACTACAAGGAAATGGTCCAGTGATTCGATCCTTTGGAGACTTATTTTGATCAACGCTTTGATTAAATTGAGACTCAACTTAATCAGTAGGATGCTTGCTATAATGAAGATATGGTGTGGATTCATGGAAAATTTGACCCAGTGAACATGAATGTAGCTACAGTTAGTAGTTATTTTTTAATGTTCAATCCACTTCCTCCTCCAAACTAGGGTTCTTCATATTTTTAGATGTACTTTTATCAATTTGTTTCTTATGAGTATTTGTATTTACTATTGTGATGTTGCTTCTTGAGTTCAGTGTTTTTATGTTTTGTTTTACTATTGTCTAGTTTTATTTCATTTTAAGAAGTTGTTTGTATGTGATTCTTATATCAATGCAATGTGGTATGTTTTTGTTGACATGTTTTAAATCTTAATTCTTGAAATGTTTATGTTTTTAATGAGAAAAATCTTTTGCAATTGATTGTTGAAATGGGTTATAAATTATTTTGCTCTACAAATTCTTACAGAATTTAATCTTTCAAAAATTTTAAATTTTAAATTATAACTGGATTTAGATATGGAGATTAATTTTATATTCTTTTAGACAAACATATCTATGCTATAATTATTTCAAGATTGATGTCTTATTATTTTTTATTTCATTTTCAATATGTTTATTTTTATTATTAGTGAAATTTGATTTTAGATTACAGGTATTAGAAAGGCTTAAAAAAAAAGAGAAATGCACAATGTGTGCAAAAATATAAAAGATGTGCAATGGTTTGCAAAGTAAAAAGAGATATAAAGTTATCCCAAATAGAAAAGATGCACAAAGTGTACCACAAATATTTGAAAATATGTGTAATATCGCTATTTAAAATTTTTTATTATGTTATTTCTACTATCATTCAATCTCTAATCCAAATATATTTGATTAACAATCATATATCATATTGAATCAAAGTTAACTAATCTTCCTTTCATCATTTTTGTAATAATCATTTTTATTTAATTTGTTTAGAATGAACAATGACTCTGATTGACTTTTCTTATCTTAATTATTCTTTGATTTAAACTTTTGAAAATTTTCTTTTTAGTATAAAGAAATTAATATTGTATTTGCAATTGGTTTAAAATCTTTTTCTCCTTCAACTCTTTTGGTTTATCTTTTGAAACCATTCATTTCCAGTTATACTTTCTTTTTTGTTTAATGTCAAAAGAGAGAGTAAGAATATTTTTTGATGATTGCAGAATAATCTTTGATGATTGATGTATGTGTGTAATGTTTATGTTTGTTGTGTGTATATTTTGAATGTTTTGAGTTTGTGTTTTTGTTTGAATTTTTTTTTAAAGGGGAAACCCTCAAAGGGGCCTACGTGTTAATTTAGAAAAAGATTACACGGTCTTTAAAGGGACCTCAAGCTCACTACTACTCAAATGAGGTACAAAAAGAAAGGAAAAAAAATATTAAAAACTCGAAATCCTTACTTAGAATAATTATAAAATGCCCTAGGTACATTCTACGATGCACAAGAATGAGCACCAAAAAATAAGGAATGACCCAAAAAACAACAACCTTCTCCATCTTCCTTACCAATAAGAGCTAAATACAAGCACCTGTAAAAATCAAATTCTACGAAAAAGTCTAAAATCCATGATAAGTATAATAGTAATTAAAGCAAAGGGTAAAGAATTCAACCCAGCAGTTATCCAAAATATAATCTTTAATAGAGGTGAATCATCTATTATTAGTTCTCAAAATGCTATCAACCAACCAATAGGTATACCACAACATGCAAACAAAAGAATAGAAAAATCAACAAGAGCATAAAACAAAATAGTAAAAATTCAATCTAGCATTAATGGTACCCTAAATTATAGCAACCTGAGAGACCGAGCTAAGAAAAGTGGGGTAATTGGGACCTTCATCTGCTAACAAAAATAAACCAAAGAACAACAAGCAATAGGAAAAATTTCCCTTAACAAATAAATCAAATGAAAGGGACCAACAGGCGAACAACCTAATAAAATCCAAGCAAGAACAACAACTAATCGCAATGCACAACCCACACACTAAAGGATTGGCAAAGATCCAAAAAACACCAGCTAAAAAAAAAATACCACAGCAATGACAAGTAGGGTTCGGGCAGAAAAAGCTCAAGAAAAATTGGATAAAAAAAACATCATTAGGATAAGTCCAATGCCACTCCATCCAACCAACAAGCCATAGCCGCCTCCCCTAAGCAATAAGCTCCAGAGAAAACTAGGAAAAGACTAAAGTAAGAGCAATCACCCACACCTAGAAAGAGGTCAACCAGAACAGAATACAAAAAAACTACAGAAGGAGAAAAAACCTACCCAGGAAAGCCCACATGGACTCTAGAAAAATAAAAGCAGCCCAAACAAAACAGCCCCAACAACACCAGCAAAACGGGAAAGAAGTAATGAAAGTTCGTTAGGGATGTTAAGCCCTATGAACTTAGTCCCAAGCTAACCAAGAGGGGGGGGTGGGTGAATTGGTATTTTAAAATTTCTTTTCACAAAGAATAAAAATCGCATAAACCAAAATCACACCACAAAAATAAATGTGGAAATTAGAGTGCGGAAGCAAGAAACAAGAACACATAAATTTATAGTGGTTCAGTCAAACCTTGACCTACGTTCACTCCTTGGAGGCACCCTCCAAGTATTGCACTAAAACAAGTGTTTCTCCTTTAGCCCCCACAGCTAGGTGGAGAAGCCCTTACAAAAATCACTTTCCACCTTCCCCCGGTGCGGCGGAGTCGCCGGGTCCTTTGACACCAAGGAGATCTTCTTCTTTCGTGAACTTATCCTCAAGAAAAGCTTTGAGATCCGATGGTGAACTAAGGTGCAAATTTTGCCATAGCAACCGTGTGGATCCCCCACCACAACCCAACGCTAATGGATGAGGTAGATCCCTCCCCCTCACTATCGTGTATATTCTTTCTTCACCTCTCTCAAAACTCCACCCTTTCCTCTCAATCCGCTATTTTTCGAAGCTCTTCTTGGGCAAGATTATACTTCGCACGCACAAGAGGAGGACTAATAGCTACGAAAGTGGCTAACCACTTTCAAAAAGACACTCATACAAAGTGCTTCGCCATAGCCTTAAAATAGAAAGCTGGCTCAAATACTAAGTATACAATTAAATACTGCAGTTGCAGCAATTTCGTGCCTGGCCGGAGTGTAGGTTCAAAATATCGAGGACAAATCATCCTGAATAGTCGCCCTGAATTGATATGCTGGACGATGTCTAAAATCGTCTTGGACGTCTTCGCGATACCGGCCTGGATGAAATCCCAATTAATTGTTTTTCAAAATTGGCCTGAGAAATTTTACTTAAAAATTTACTTTGGATCATCCGGGACGAATATTTTATAGTACCAGGTGATATTACCGGAGCGATTCCAAAAATAAAGTAATTTCCTAAGTAGATATTGGCGGCGGATTCTTGCTGATTTAAATATGAGCCGATCATCGCTCTGGGGTCCGATAACAAAAATTGGTCTTACAGTACTGATTGTATATTTTGCTCATAATATGACGGCTGCTATTCATGAGGATGCCCTAATTAGGGTTTCTACTTTTGTCAGAAAGTGCAGGACGATATACAATTATTATCCGGACCGATGTTACCAAAAAAAGAAATCTTTTAGGGGCAGCAACAAAATCTCCAAAGTTACAAAATCAATAGGGGTCCCATTCATTTAAATAAAATAAATCCCCTCCCTCACCCCCGGCTCTCTACAGCAAATAATACTCCATAGATTTAATTGAGATGCCACATAAGCCAAATATAATTTAATATTTTAAATAGATCACGAATTTAATTGCTTAATTTAGGATTAGCAGTTTCTAATGCTATAATTCTTTATTTATATGTATAAATATATGGGCCCACATATGGAAATTATTTCTAACAATCTCCCACTGGGCCACATTATATATACATAATTAATACATGTCTAAATAACCGTAAGAGTCAGATATTTGCTATCTTTCTGAAACACATCTCTGACAATACTGGTGCATCAATCATGATCAATATGAATCAAAGCGACCTTTGTTACTACTTCCTTCGTTAACAAGACCATCAATGGTCAACTATAAATTAATATACCACATCACAAAATACATACGAATC
The DNA here is from genome assembly GCF_001605985.2 of Dendrobium catenatum. NCBI lineage: Eukaryota > Viridiplantae > Streptophyta > Magnoliopsida > Asparagales > Orchidaceae > Dendrobium > Dendrobium catenatum. The sequence continues at coordinate 3,650 of NW_021515450.1, read as the reverse complement.
TCAAAGAAAAAGAAAAAAGATTACAAACTGACTCAGACCTGTCCTTCCCAATCTTGAAGCTGGTTCCAATTGGTTAGTCCGATCGTGTGAACCTGAAACGTTAGCAATAAGGCAATCGTAAGAGAAATAAGGAATGTTTGCTATCATCAAAATCATAACCATAGCTGCAACAATCTCCCCTTTTTGATAATGGCAAACAATTTCCAAAATTTGAATTTTAAAAAAGGAAATATTTTCTCCTAATCTTCCCCTCACTAAATAACACTATTAAAAAATAGGGGGATGAAAAATTTTTGTTGTTTTTAAATTTTTTGAAAATAGATTACAAATACGATAACAATACAAAAATTCCAAACAATACATTCTCCCTTTGACATTATCAAAAAGAGAGGAGCAACAAACAAAAATAAACGAACAAAAGATAAAAACATTCCCTGATCTAGTGAGAAACAAATATTTTTAAAATGAGAAGTACCTCATTGGTTTTTAATAAATAAATAGTAGAATGAATTTGACAACGCATAGCCCCTAGAAAAGGTTAAAAACTCAGAAATTGATAATCAACTCAAGTTCTTTAAAAAAGGCCAAAAAACTTTTTAATTCAGATCTAAATCAAGGAATAATTTAAGAGAAAGAAACAATAATTTTCAAAAACTCATTTCATAAAATAATAATCTAATAGAAAGATCCAAGATGCACAACATTTTTGAGAATAAGAATCAGATTTTTCAAACTCAAGTATCGAAAGTATTAAGGGTTTTCTTAAGCTTTTTAAGAAGAACAAGAATGGTAAGCATTCTTTTGTGGGCTCATTATTATCCCTCTATGAACAATTGGTGTATGGCGCACTGCCATCTTTTGATATCAGCTTTGTGTATGTCTATATTTTTCAATTTGAGCGACTTTGAGCATCTTTTATTGTTGGGGATAAATTGCCAATTTTTTTGAAATATGCTTACTCTCTTAATCTTAAAAAACAAAAAAGAAAACTCATCTTGGGTCGACGAATGCCAATTGCTTTGATTAAGGAAAAATTATGAATATTTAGAATTACTCAAATAATATTGCAATAAAATGATTCCTATTTGCGATAAGGTTTTAATAATAATGTTGGGAGATAAAGTAAATTGTTATGTTTCACAAAACTAATTTAAAAGATGAAATTTGCATTTTAAAGCAAAAAAAGTAGGATAACCTCTTTAGAAATAGAGATTGGAGTTAAAAAATTAAAAATTTGAGTTCACTTCCTTTTGACTGTTTTGAGAAAGGTACAAACCACTATCAACTTACTCTAAGATTTTAAGAAAATCAGTGTAAGTATATCTATTATACTAGTTATTTTGAAAAAAGTTGGGAGTGTGTGTGTTGATGAGAGAAAAATTTCACATAAAAACAAAAACGGACATAAAACTAAAAATGAAGAAGCACAAAAATTTAAAAATAATTAAAATAACATTAAAAATGAAAACACCAACAAAAGTAAAACACGAAAGGCTACCTTATACATTATTCCTCTACCTGGTCCGATACTTCAGTGAATAGAATCTGCCATAGAGATATGTTTTGGCACTTTCATTATTTCGCCCAGTTTAAATTTTGAGCTTTTTCGCCTTGACCTCTTTCTTTTGCTAGGAAGATTCCTTAACATTAGGGCAATGATATTTATCAATTATGTCCAGGCTTCCTGCACTCAGAAAGAAAATAAGTTAGAAGTAAATATGGACATCGCTTACCTTTACATTTTTACCTTTTTTCTGCACTTATTGCTGTTCATGCTTAGGTGAAGCTTTGTGATTTATACTAGACACGAATCATTGCTTCGTCACCAACTACGGCTATCTCGCTTTCTGTTCTCCAGCTTTTAGAACAGATCAAGTTATTCACTTTCTGCATGCCAAAAGTCGTTTGACTCTCATAACTTGGTTGCTCGTGGGGAGGACCATGAGTGAGGCAATCAATTATCATAGAATAAATATTCAATTTTCATCATATAAATTTGTATACACCAAATACGCACACTTTGCATCAAAATTTTTTATTCATATATTATAAAATCACAAAGAAGAATGTTTTATTGACTTTTTCAAAAATTTGAAAAAAATCTGTTTTTCTCTAAAGTCAAGTAATGAGATATTATAATCATTGAATGAATCTCGGTATACATGTCTTAAGCGCCGTTAATAACAAAATAAGGGTTACTATGAATTAAATATTATAAAATTATGCTTAAGAAATTCAACTTGGATTTGCTTGCATATTATTACTAAATGCTGTCGTATTTACTGGTGTTTCAATTTATCCAAAATTCTTACCGGTAGTAGCAGCTGGATACTAACATAAAATCATTGAAATTTAAAGCACAAGAAAAACATTTTAAAGACTTTGCATTTAATGTGAAGCAATTAAGTGTTCTTTCCCTGTTCCATTGCTAAAAGAAAATAATCAAATTTTATACTCATATAACAATTTCATAGGATGGTGAATTTGACATAACCAGTTTTAAAATCATATGTCACAATGACAAAAATCAAATCGATTGCAAGAATATAGACATGCGAGTTTTTTCAAAATTAATGGACAATATTTTCAAATAAAGGTGGTGCTGGTGAAATTGAAATATCCTTCCGCAACTAAATTATGATTTGAAAAATTAGCCAGGACGTAAATTCAAAGCTTTTAAAAACTTATTTATGAAAAATTGCTCTGATACCACAACTTGAAAGTTCGTTAGAACAAACTGGCGATGTTAAGCCCTATAAGACTTAGTCCCAAGCTAACCAAGAGGGGGGTGAATTTGGTACTTCTTAAAAATTTCTTTTCACAAAGAAATAAAAATCATCATAACCAAAATCCACACCACCAAAATAATTAATGCGGAAATTAGAGTAGGAAGCAAGAAATAAAGATACGAAAATTTTAGTGGGTTCGGATCAAAACCTTGACCTATGTTCCACTACCTTGGGAGACCTCCCATGCCGGCGGGTTAGCATATCATCAAAACGATTACAAACACCATACGAGCCCCAATACTCATGGAAATACTTTAGGTGGTAATCCTTTTGTAAGTGGTGTCTGCATCATAATTGTCTATATATGTTCAAATAGAAATTTGAAGAAACTCTGAACCCTTTCCTGTTCACAACAAGAAACTTTAATGTCAATATGCTTGATTTTGATCGAACTCCTGTGTCTTGAATTACTCAGCTGCTTTATTATCACATTTATCTTTATAATGGTCTCTCAATTGCCTCAACTAATATGAGCCCTGTGATAATTTGCAACATATCCCCTTGATTTGAGCCGTCATAACAAGCTATAAACTCTGTTCCATTGTTGAATGAAGCTTATAAATGTCTGCCTGACTACTTTTCAGAGAATAGCTCCTCCATCCAACATGAAATATAGCCTGAAGTGGATCTCCGCTGCTATCGAGGCACCAGCAAATCAGAGTCAGTAGTACCTCCCACGATCTCTAAATGATAAGGATCTCTTATAATTTGAGCATAAATCTCTTATCCTTTTTAGATACTCATACCATTTCATTCACTGCTTTCCATGATCCATTTCCTGGGTTAATTCTTAATATCTACCAAGCATTTCCCAATGTATGCAATATCCGGACCGTACAAACTAAGCATACATAAGACTCC
>NW_021515449.1:0-469 GCF_001605985.2 Dendrobium catenatum | reverse complement strand
TGTATGGAGGGTCTCCTACAAGGGTCCGCAAGTATTTGCATTTGTTACAATCTTCTATCCTCGCTTGTAAATGACGTGCTGCATGCATATGTTTATAAAGGATCTGTCACACTTGCAACATACCCTTCTGTTGACCCGTGTAATCTAAAGAAAACAAAAAAAAATCATTTCGCGTACCTGCCCGACATCTGCACGTCGTCGCCGCTCAAATCCCGTAAATCTAGCAACCCATCATTTCTCCCACAACGCATTCACGTCGTTAAAGAGCTAAAGAAAACGAGGCCGAAGGCCTCGTTCGACTCGATCTTTCGCAAGCTCCCGCTCTCGCTCTCTTTCTCTCCATCTCCTTCCTGGTGGCTCGACCTCGCTACTGCAACGACTTTCCCTCCCTGAAGGATCGGAAGTCACAACATCTTGATCGGAAGCAACAATCGGGGCTCGCTTGCTGTCGAGTAAACTTTCTCCCATC
>NW_021515448.1:0-1289 GCF_001605985.2 Dendrobium catenatum | reverse complement strand
TGATTGGCTGGGCAATCATTGGCGCTAACCGTTAACGATCGGATTAACCACAGTCGTCGGATGGAGGATCGGACGGTTGGGATTAAACGCGCTCTAATACCGCGGGATCTAATCCGAGCCATTGATCAGAATCAACGACTGAGATTTCGTCTTCAACCTCCCGCACGTATCCGAGACCGCAAAGCTTCTCTGGCGTGATCCGGGCGATCCCACCGGCGAACTTCCAAGAAATTTCACAGGGAGGATCAGGACAGTGGAAACCTTCAATCCAACAGTGGAAATCTGTTGGTGTGAAGGTTTCCTTCACACTTGAGCGGACTACCTAGCTAGGGAGCTCGGGATGAAGGGATTATGCCGAGAAGGTCTCAACGAATGAGCTTCTCTATCAAGAAGCTTCAGGGGACGATGGCGAACTGATCTCCTTCAGACGTCGGGGTTTGAGGACGGCCGGAGGTGTGACTTCGAGCGGGACGCCGAAAGCTTTAATGGGCGCTTGCTCGAACGGATGAAGGGATCAATTTGGGAGCTCGAAGGGAGCGTCTGGGAGGTCGAAGAAGCTCTGGGAAACAATTTCGAGCGAATGTGGATGCTTCTGGCGGTCTGGGGAGCTCGAGCCTATTCGGCCACCTTTCGCGAGCTTGGACGACCGAGATTGAGCTGGAGAGGGCTCGGATTGATACCAGGTGGAAGACGACGATGTCCTAAGGAGGTCGTGGGGATCAAACTGGTGGGCAGCAGCCTTGAACCAAGAGTTGTCTGGGGGGGACCACCGGAACTCGTTTTCCATTGGTTCCGACCGCCGCCGGCCATGGTTTGGGTCGGGTTGACTGGGGGAGGCTGATGTGGACATGCTGGAGTCGAGGGTGGAGTCAATTTGGCCTGGGAATGCCTGGATTGAACTGGTGGCTAGGTTGGACCAAAACCTGCTCGGTTCGAGTCGAATTGAGCTCGATCCAGGTCAGGTTAGACCCTGGGTATGGTATGGGAGATAGGTTTGGGTCTGGTGCACCCAATGCAAGTGGCAATTGGATCCAATTTGGTCTGGGTCAGAAGATGGCTCGGGTTGATGTGTTTTTGGCTACTTTAGGTTTGCCTAAAACCTGACCCAGGTTAACCCAAAGCATGGGCTGGTTGGAGGAGGTGTGTTGGACCTAGGGCCACCTATGGGAGGTGTTGATCAAGTTCAATTGGGCTTGGGTAAAGAATTGGCTCAATCCCAAGTGATCTTGGGAACTTTGGGTTAGCCTAACTCTTAACCCAAGTGAGCCCAAGGCTTGGGTCTCCAAGAG
>NW_021515447.1:0-8309 GCF_001605985.2 Dendrobium catenatum | reverse complement strand
TCAAGGAAAATAGCAAATAAAATAATATTCAATAAAAGGTTGTTACAAAACACTCATTATTTGGCATCATCAAAATCTCAAGCTCGGGGTCATGGGTTGCAATAATCTCCCCCTTTTTGATGATGTCAAATAATTTGTTGCAAGTAAGAAAGAAGAACATTTCTTTTGTTTTTTTTTATTTATTTTTTAAATTAAACACGAGAAAAAAAAGGTACTAAAAGCAAGTACGGAACAAAAGGAATGCATTTAGATAACAGGCATTACAACAAACTTCTACCCCTTTTGACAGCACAAAAAGGAGGAGCAACTAAAAGCAAAAAAATTAAAAGAAGAAAAACTATAATGCAAACACAGACAATCTAGTCAGACGGGTCCTGATCAGTTGGTGGTGGAGGTAGATTTGGCTGAAAATATTGAAATAGAGCATCGAAGCGGTGATCAATTACAGTAAAACGCTCTCCAAACCATTGCATATCAGTCTCGTGTTGCTGATGTTGTTCTTGAATATGCAGGTCGAGATGAGTCTGCAGCTGGTCGAAGCGGGCTACTAAATCATCATCAGGGTGTGCTGGTGCTCGGGGTAAACCGAACCGCTTTAACTCAAATTTGTCCTTTGTGCTGGTGCTGTGTGATCGTACCGTACGAAACGGAGGTATCGTAAACAGTATGATACTCAAATAATGTCGTACCAATACCGGATTATTAATTTCGTCCAATGCCGTTGCTGATGTGGATCGTATTGTACGAAGAAGAGAATATCGTCAATAACGGTAGGTCAATTAGCGGGAAAGATTATCGTACAGTACGATGTAGGTCGTCCAGTACGATCAACAGAGCTGAAATCAGCCTATTGGTAGATAGTATGTAGATTGTGAAATAGTATCGTACAGTACGAGTGTAGGTCGTACAGTACGATGAACAGACAATGCACAGGTGTTGGTCGGTGGTGAGTGGTGTGGTTGATCAGAGGCAATCCTAATTTAATTTTTTTTTAAATTTTTTTTTAATATTTTTTTTTATTTTTATTTTTAATATGGCATTTATATCTATGAAACACCTAATCTAGTCCTCAAGGTGCTAGAAGGTGTCAACTAAAGGTTTTTGTGAATGATGTCTGCCAATTGATCTCCTGTAGCGATGTGATGTAAATTCCTATATCTCCCTTAGCGACATGATCTCTAATGAACCACGATTCTAAATGGTCTATGTGTTTTCGTTCGAGAGTGTTGAATTGGATTCTTAGAGATACAAATTGGCACGTTTTTGAACACACAAAGATGCGAGATGGTTTTCCCACCAGTTATGTCCAAATCAAGAATATTGTAGTTATACTTACTATAGTACTTGTGCAAACAACTTCTTACGTGTATTATATTCTAACCATCGGCAGTGGAAAGGCTACTGAAAGTTTTTGCTCCTAACGGACCAAGAGACTAATGATTGTCCGATGAATTGCAGGTACCGGCATAAGAGTGCCTGCTTCAATATCTATTCCTACATCCTACAAAAGTGCCAGAATCTGAGTACCCTAAGGAACTTCAAAGGAAGTGCTGTGATCTGGGATATTTACCAAAAGTTCCTAAGTTTGGGGAGTGCCTAGTAGACTGCCTAAGATTCTTTTGACAGTCAGTTAAGCTGAGATTTAATTAGGATGGCTTGGAAAACGATAACAAATTGGGCACACACTACATTAAGGTGTCCTGGATCTACTGGCAGTTTTCAGGTAAAGAAGGGATCCCAATATTCCTACTAGTATTTTTCTGTTTATCTGCTGTTAAATTTTCACATAGGATCCTAATATCTACATCTGGATTGTCAAACTCATTGGGTGTTCTATAAGGGTTTGCACTATCTCATTTCATATTTCTTATTAAATATCCTTAATTATATTCTTTGATATTGGCCAAGAAGCGTTCCATTATCCCATTGGTTTTACACTAAGCCAAAGAAAGGATTAATTTACGATTCTTTCCATCATGCTCACATTTCTTTCAAAACTCATTACTCATCAGTGTCTTTGAAAATCATTTGCGCATTAAGTTTTTAATCCGAGGATCCACATTACGCATATCATCTACATATATTTAAACAATGAGAATTTCTTCTTTGACACTTTATTATAAAAGAGAAAGTAGTTCATACACTACCAACTTTTTAAAATCCTCTATCCAAAAGAATGAGCTTAAAGTCTTTCTACGCAATGCTCTAGGTGCTTGCTTTAGCCCATACAGTGCCTTCCTTAATAATTTAACCACCCTACAATGGGTATTGTGAAATTGTGATACTTTCAATCTCGGGGGTTGCTCACGTAGACATCTTCCTTAATTAACCCGTTCAGAATGCAATTCTCCTTTACATCCATGGGTTGAATATAACTTTATTAAGTTCTTGGAAGCAAGAAAAAGCTAAGAGCACTCTTATGGCTTTTTCTAGTCTAGCAATCGGGGCAAAGGTTCTATTCAAAGTCTTCCCTTCAATCTGTTTGTACCCCTAGCTACTAGTCTTGCTTTTATTCCTTATTATTGTTCCTGAATTCATTCACCTATTCTGTGAAGACCCATTTTATTCCAAACAACACTGTGTTTTCTTTAGGTCCTCTGACTAACTCCCAAACATCATTTCTGGTGAATTGGTTCAGCTTTCTTGAGCATTGCTAGAATACCAAAAATTCATCTCACCTAAGGCTTGAGATCTACTACTTGTGGGAATTCTATCATAAGAGATGAATGCTGAGTGAAGTAAACTGCCTTTCTAGTCCAAATGCCTAATCTTACACCTTCTGAAGGGTCCCTGCCTAAATTAACTATCTTTAGAATGACTAGAAGAGATATCTTCCATGTCTCTAGGACAAAGCTTCCTGAGAGTTCGACCCTTCTCCTAAGGTCATAAGTCCCTCTAACTCCTTGAATTGCCTCTATTTCACATCTCATCTTAGTTTTCTGAATGGCATGTTTAATCTGAATTTTCTTTATCAAATATACCACATGGGTGGAATTCTTCTATCGCAAGGGTTCTCTATAAGAATTTCTATAGGCCTTAACCTACAGAAGAATAACCCTAAGAAAGGACACCCTCATCAACCTTGGGAATCGAGATTTTCTAAGGGGATGTTTACCAGGTTATTTAGATGAACCCGCACTGTACACCCAAAGAGCATGTAAAATATGAAGGTTTGGTGTCCCTCAACCTTAAGTTGGAGTTCAATGGAAGTTATTATTCAGCTTCGATCTACATGTTTACTCTGTTCAAAAATAATAGACGGAGAGCACTGTGTTGACTGCTTCATCTAGGAAGGTATACTCTCCGCTAACATTGCCCTAGCAGCTATTTCGTTACCAAAGTTCTATTCTCCTTTCTGCTATGCAATTCTGTTGGGCATATATCAGTGTTCTAGGAGCTAGAGAATTAGTTTGTGGTTCTAATCTTAATCCTATCTCTTGACAGAATGACATCAAACCTAGTCATTTTGGAACTCTTCACTCATGATCGCTATGGATTTGTTGATTTTAATTCACACCCTAAAGTTGTTGTTGAAACCACCATGTGGAGAATTAACTTTAAATTCCTCAAAAGACTTCAATTCTTGTGTGGCTAAGAATCTTGACCAATAAACTAGTAAAGTCATTAAACCTACAATATCACTAAAATCCATAATTCTTTCCACACCTAGACTGGCTGTTTGTTATCTAAACATCCGTAGGTGGGGTCCAATTAAGTCCATGTGTAGAATTTCTTAGTGGCCTACGAGGTGATCACATCTCTAAATTTAGTGATGAGGTATGATTTTTGTATCTGTTATTCCTAGTGGCAAAGCCATCACACTAAGTTGCAATCCTTGGATAAAGTTTCCTTAACAAATTAGGTTAGCACCTCTAAACTGATTAGTTTTGCATGAAAGTGAGATGTTTGCCTAAGAGTTTTCAATACTAGCTCAAATGAGCATAAATTTGTCTCCAATATGGTGCCATCGCCACGATCATCAAACTAATGTTTTCAAGCACAAGATTTTGAGTTTAGGCTACGCAACCCTTTCTAAGGTCTATAACATGTAAAAACATTGTTCCATAGGTTCATTTTCCTCTAGGAATTTATTTCACCAATATAACTGAAAATCAGTCAATCTATTAGTAAAAAATTTTAAACATCAAAACTCTTTGTCACACAGTATATGACTTAATAGCTTGTCAAGTTGATAAATAAATGTTCAAGACCATCAACTAAAACATTTTCAATTAAAAAATTAATTAGAGTCATTACCAATATACCTGAGCCTATCATCCTTCCTGGGTAGTAGTTGTCTCCCAACGTCACTTTGCCTCCAGTTTTTGGTCTCAAGTAGGGATGAACTTCTTCAGTATCCCAGTCATGTAGTCGCGAGCAGCCACTATCCAGGTACCCACATGCTCTCCTAGTCTTTTTGTGAGAGCATCCCTAGAGCAATTTCATCAAAGATTAAGATTTGGTAACCCAACGTGAGCTTTGGGTTCCTCCTTATGCTTGCATGAATCAATGTATGCATGCTATGCTGTGATGGATGCAGTTTAGGTCTCCATACTAAGTGTGTCACTACGGTGAATCTCGTGCAGGGTTGCGGGCTATGTGACCTAACATGCCAACCAAGAGAAGCACCTAACACCAGAAATGGGTTCTTACTCAATCTATGTGGTGGGGTGCTCGTTTCGCTAAAGTTGGGTGAATGCATGATGTGTTGGGGGTTTTTCTAAGGAATGGGCCTACTGTGAGTGATGGCAATTCTTCATTTCTGAGTTCTTTTATATATTTCTTTTCCCACCTTATAAGTTTATTTTTTAGCTGTCAATAACCCATCAATCTTCCTATTCATAGGTATAATTAAACAAGTGCTCACTATGATGTTTCTAGCATCTAATTTTGCTAAAGTGTCGTAGTTTTTCAAAACTCTACATCTAGTTCAATATGCCGATGTTTCAAGGATTCATGCGCTTCAATTAGTTCAATATGCTCTTAATTTACCCCATACATCATACTCATCCAAGAAGTACATGATGATCTTTATATCTAAATTCAGAAGTATTGTTCTTAAGCTAAGTTATGGCATGCTATCAATTTGTAAAGAACTAAATTCACAATATTAAAAGTTTAGCATGCCATTTTTTTTCAGTTTTCCTGATACAGTCATGTATAACCCTCAGAAATAAGCCAGTAATTCATGCAATATGAAAGTTTGACATACTTTCGTCTGATCCGTTGATCAAGAGGTTTATCGTTAGCCATAAGACCACAAATTAGTTACCTCCTCCTCTGGCTTCTTCCTCTGACGATTCTAAGGCAGAGTCGGAACCAAAAGCTATTTTGTGAAGTCCTCATCTTTCCTTTCTTGTATTTAGCTTTGTCATCTCCTTTCTCCTTTGCTGGTTGAGCTCTTCAGAATTGAGGCAATTGGGCTTCGAAGGTGACCTGGCTTCCTGCACTCAAAAACAAATTGTAATCAGATGAACACGGTTCCATTGAGGATTTCCTTAATGCTCTTCCGATTTATTCCAGCAGTTACCTGATCGACGCTTAAACTGTTTATCCTTTCAGGAAATTTTTGAACTGTCGGGTCATTCTTGTTATGTAGTGCTATTGTTCATCGTCTTCCGACCACCTACAGAGTCTTTCAACTTTTTATGAAGGTTGGCCTAACTTTTTAATGCCAAACCTGGGTGGTCCCGCTATCCTTTTTGTCTTTTCAACCTGCATCACTTTTGCCTTAGCGGTCACTCTTGCTCGTTATGCAGAGTGTACCACCAGGAAGGTTAGTCAAAGAAATAAAGCTTAAGATCTTTGAGACTTTCATTTGGATAGCAAGAGTTTTCACATTAGCATCAATAGGAAACTAAGGTTAGGCAGATCTAAGAATTTTAATTGTTCACTTTCTCTTAGAATAATTGAAAATTGTCTCTATTCTAATGCATCCGCAAGGATTGTCACGATTTGGGTGAAACCTAGTGTACATGTCAGAGAATTGTTTCGCAGTAGGTTCTTCAATACGGATAATTCATAATCAATGTTCAGTAGGATATTTTTAAAGCAACTTAGTTTACAGGATTTTTATTACCTTCTCGTTTTTTTCCTTCCGTTATGTAATGATGCACAGTCTATCCCAAATCGTCCTTACCAAGAAGCAACAGTAAGATACCTCTCATATAGTCCTCAATTTCAAATGCACAAAAAAAAGCAAGTTAAGCACTTAAGCATTCAGTTTGGGCCTAAACCCCTATCCTCCATTGCTCCATTCAAATAAACGGTACAGGAGGTTTTCAAAACCATTACAGTTTTATTTAAAATCGGTGCACACATACGCCCATCATTTACTTAACAATCATACATTGCGGTAATCCTATAATTACAAAAAATGTAGACATTCTATTTTCCAGAAATGCAAACCACGGAATGTTTATCAAAAAGTGGTTGGACCTGAGTTATTGAAAAACCCTCCGCAGTGTTACGATTACGAAAATTTGGCATGATCATTTTTCAAGGTTTTTTCTAAAACACTATTTTTAGAAAAACAGCCACTAATACCATTGCTCGACAAGAGGGGGGGTGATTGTAAAAATCTTTTTTCACTTAATAAAAATACCCTAAACAAAGAGTTCTAAGAATTTTTTTGTTGTTTGTTTAAAATTTTATAACAAAATTTTTTATGCCAAATTTTTCTTCCCAAAATTTCACATGCAATAGATATGAAAATTAAAAAGCAAGTAAAACATAAATGACAGAAGGAAAAACACACCAAGAATTTTATAGTGGATTCGGTCAAAAAATATGACCTACTCACCTCCCCCGGAGTCCTCCACTCTGGGATTTTCAACTTCAATAAATAGTTCTCCTTTTTGCCCCCTCTCGGTCAGGCAGAGAAGCCTTTATAACCTGCCCTTTCAACCAACCCGGCGTGGCGGAGGTCAACCTCGTATTTTCGCCTCCTGGCGACGGCTAGAGGAATCTTCTCAATTTTTCCTCCCTCCCTGGAGAAAGGCAAGAGAACCTTCTCGAGGTAAAACGGATGTAGACTTTCCTTTCCATCAGAGAATCCTCCCTCAAAATCCCTTCTAGGGTCACAGAAGACAAGATGCAGCAACTTGGAGCAACCCGAGTGATCTCCCTCACACCTCGTTCTCCTCACAACTCATCGTCCTCCTCTTTACTTGCCTCCTCAACCCTCAAAGAAACTTCTCTAGAGTTTTCTCTCTTTGGAATCATTTCTCTAACCACGTTCCACCGGCCCTCTGTAAATCTTAAACTGAAAGACTTGATTGACCAAGTCCTAAAAAAAGGCTCCAAAAACCTCTGAATTCAAAAGTAGCCATTACTGTTCGTACAGGTACGATTCCAGCATCGTACAGTAATGATCCTTCAATAAAACAGACGTCATCCTGGTACGAAGAATGTAGCGAACCACATTTCAAAAACAATTCGTACTGTATGATATAATAGTCGTAACGGTACGATCCACCAAGATACTATTCATACAAGGACGATGTTCTGGAAACGATTTCGGTATGTCGTGCTCTGTGGTCATACGTAATGTATGAGTAAACCTATGTAATACGTACGAATGTGACAAACCAAGAGATCGTCCAGGATGATGATCCGGGAAACCGATCATACTATCATCTCTGTCATCGTAATGGTCGATCGGGTTACGTACAGTACGATGTTCAAGAATTTTAAAAATTAGGGCCCTGGATTACAGTGCACACTAGATCACGGGTTAATTTAAGTAAGGTATTAAAATAGAACGTACAGTACGATTATGTTTGTGTACAGTAACGGAAGCGGCGCAAAATCCAACTTTACTTAAAACTAACAATCGCGAGGGGTTTTGTGGTATCTAGACATATCGTACAGTATGGAAAGGGATTTCGTACAGTAACGATCTAATTCACAAATGTCCCATAGCTTGGATCGATACGGCCTACGATTAAAAATCGTCAGTACGATTCTCACACAGAAGAAGAATATTGATAATTATTAGTTATTTATTGCAGGAGTTAAAACTAACTCTCTTCACCCCTATGTGTTGTGCATGGTTGCTCTTTTACTCTTACACATGTTTGGTTGTGGCCAGACTTAATAAAGTAAACACAATAAAATAAATGGAAAAAAATACATTTGTTTGAAACTCATCACTCCTAATCTACCGCAGTCTTGAGTCATTCCTTTATTCCTAACAACTTTGTGATCTTCCTGAATGTAGTGCTCCAATTAAGGAAAATAGCCAATATAATATATGTGGCGGTGTAGAAAAGGTTGTGCTTTCTCCCAAATACACTCGATTATTGGCA
>NW_021515446.1:0-411 GCF_001605985.2 Dendrobium catenatum | reverse complement strand
TTTCAATTTATAAAATGAATTCATATATTCCAAGATTCGATTTGTATAATTGATTCGATATATTTTGCTCTCAGATTCATCCTTGAATATTTTAAAATCTTTTTCACGATCAACATATGATGATTTTAAAATCTCATGATTTTTATTCAGATCATCATATTCATCAAGTATCTTTATGTGGTTATCATCTATTAAAGCATGATCTTTCCTAAGTATTTCATGTTCTTTCTTAAGTTCTTCCAATTCTACACTTACACTAGCATGCATCTTTTTCATTTTCCTATATGCATCATGCATGTGTTCAGAAACTTCAATTAATTCATCATAACTTAAGTCACATACCTCTTCTTGATCTAATTTATCTACGCTATCTGCCATCAAGCAAAGATTGGTGACTTCTTCTTCCTTTTT
>NW_021515445.1:0-203 GCF_001605985.2 Dendrobium catenatum | reverse complement strand
TAATTTTAAATTATATATATTAATCTTAATTATCTTAATTAATCTAAATGTTCTAAAAAAAACTTCTTCCACTCCTTTGATTTTCTTATTTGATTTTTAGATTAATAAATTGTTTTTATGTTTAATATAGCCGATTCCATAATTTGATTCGAATCTGATTCGAAAATTTTGAATTCTTATTAATCTGTTTAATACATAGGATA
>NW_021515444.1:0-330 GCF_001605985.2 Dendrobium catenatum | reverse complement strand
CTTCTTACCATTAATCAAAATGAAATATTTGGGATCAAGCACACATTGCAATAAAAGCTCCATAAATCTATTGGGAAAATTAAGTCGAATAAGAACTTGCCTGAGAGTTTCCCATGCCATGCTATCATAAGCTTGTTCCATGTCAAGCTTAATTGCCAACATTCCTCTTCTAGATTTTGACCATCTGAATTTGTTAAAAACTTCCTGAGCAATCAGCACATGATCCGATAATGAACGACCTTTAATAAAAGCCGCTTGGTCCACCGTGATTATTTTAGGAATGACCCTTTCCCGTCTGTTCAACAACATCTTTGCTATGATTTTATAGAT
>NW_021515443.1:0-250 GCF_001605985.2 Dendrobium catenatum | reverse complement strand
GCTACTTAAATAATAATGAATATGAAAGGCTTGATGAAAGCTTATAAATTTTATAACTGTGATGGCCCTTTCGTGCGTGTTCAATGTAACGCTGTTGTTTAGCGAAGCAAAATGATTCAAAATAATTAGAATAATTTTAATATCCTTTTATAATTTGTTTCATATGAATATATGATGCTGTAAGTTCTATTTGGGATGATTTTTTTATTGTTTTTTAAAAATTTTTTAGTAAAAAATTTAAAATTTTATA
>NW_021515442.1:0-658 GCF_001605985.2 Dendrobium catenatum | reverse complement strand
GTTTTTCTTCAATAAAAAATTCAAAAATCCAAAAATAAGTTGAAATCTTCCGGGACGAAATTTTTCGTACTGGACGATGTGTGTAAGATTCAGTTTGCATGATATGAAACGTTCTGAGAGCAATTTTAATGTAGTTCGTCTGTACGATCTTATAATCATCCAGGACGAAATTTTTTTTTTTTCTCTCAAACATCGGGACGATTGAATGTAGCGGTTGAATGGATAAGGTAGTTTTAAATGTGAAGTTTGTGAGTACAAACTTTTTGTTCGTCCAGACGAACAGACGTCGTTTCATTATACGGGACGGTTTTCAACAGACATTAAAACGAATCAACTTTTTGATCATCCGTACAAAAATTTTTTCGTCTGTACGATCGGTCAAGTCAAAAAGCCTGTACGAAGGGACGCATCGTAAATTGTGTTGATTACAAAAAGCAGTTACATTTTGGATGAATTGGATCATCTGTACGAAATTTTTTGGTCCAGACGAATGATAAATTTCGGCCAGGATGAACTATTTTCGTCCAGGACGAACGTATCATTTTTCTTTAAATATGAAGGCTTTCTAACTCAACAATCACATCTCCAAACTTCCCTTTCAATATCTTTCGATTTCAAATTGACAATGGCCTCCTCAAGCAAGAGATAAAAGGTGTTG
>NW_021515441.1:0-278 GCF_001605985.2 Dendrobium catenatum | reverse complement strand
CAGATGTGGGAAGTAAAAATAAATTATTAAATTATTAAATTTAATAATATATATTTTTTAAAACTCTAATATAGTTCTAATTAATCGAGCTTCTTAGTTAAGCTCTAATCAAGCTTCTTAACGAGATTGTTCACGAGTGTTAAACGATGTTGTTCATGAACATAAACGAACCGAACGCCAAGTCATTGTTCAATCTCGTTTATTTAGCTATCGAGTATTTATCAAAAGAATTCAAGTTCATTCATTTATCATATCAAATGAACATGAACGAGATCTTA
>NW_021515440.1:0-441 GCF_001605985.2 Dendrobium catenatum | reverse complement strand
AAAACATTTAATATGTCTAGTCTGATCAATAAAAAATGTTAGTCATATTGTACAGTACGAACAGAAATGTATTGGACAATTATTATTAAAACGATTGTCTAGAGGCGTCAACCTAGACGATCATTGATTGGTCATATCATACAATATGATATGATATTGAGTATCTTACTATAAAAATTCAATTCATTCAAATATGGGTCCCACGTGTATCGTACAGTATGAATTGGTAATTCATAAGTATGATCACCAATAATTGATCAATTAGACATATTGGATGTGCTATGAACAGTGATGTGATATTTTATGAAGATCATACAAAATGATGTGGTATAGTATGGTATGATGTGAGAAATTTTGAATTTATATATGATGATCAGGAAAAACATTAAGAAAAGAAAAAGGAAAAATAGAAAATTCACACAAAATAGATCATAAACATAA
>NW_021515439.1:0-14512 GCF_001605985.2 Dendrobium catenatum | reverse complement strand
TTATGGGCATTGCCCGTTTTCATTGAAATAAACTAGTTACAAGTAAGGAAAAAACCTGTAAGCAAAAGAAGCAAAATAAAAAAAACCACAAGAAAGGGGAGAAGATGAAAAAGAGCTGAAAACATCAAAAAGCACAAAAGCAGCTCTCAAAAGGAATACTCAAACAGGGAGAGCAAAGAGGGAAACCATCAGGCTCAGGAATTGCTGCTCTCTCTACCTGATCGCAGAAGAAT
Organism: Dendrobium catenatum; assembly: GCF_001605985.2. Taxonomy (NCBI): domain Eukaryota; kingdom Viridiplantae; phylum Streptophyta; class Magnoliopsida; order Asparagales; family Orchidaceae; genus Dendrobium; species Dendrobium catenatum. The sequence continues at coordinate 14,279 of NW_021515439.1, read as the reverse complement.
ATAGACAAATTACTACCTTCCTAAGGAGAAAAAAACAACTCAGTCATCCTTGCCTACCTTCCTAACATATCTTGCTAAGACAAGATAACAGTAAAAGAGAAGTGAAGGGCCCCCAAAAACCAACAGAGCAAATCAACCGTAGCAGCCACAACTAAATATACCCCTTATTAAAGTAGGTCCAGCAGTAAGTGCCCGTTTTTCCATTTCAATATCTTAGAGAATACAGCCGCCTTGATTTTGAGAGCTAGAGTGGTAACAAAAAACATAACTATTTCCAAATCTCCTATCAATCCTTTCTCTCCATAAATGATAGACAGTGCAGCAAATAAGGAGATAGTAAAAATCCTTGTTCTTACTTTGCATCTCATCAATAAACTCAAATATTTGTAAAATGTTTGGCCTTAGGAGAAGATGCCCCAGGTTATTCAATAATTTGGAGAGGGTGGAGAAAGAATAGTCACATTCAAAAAATAAATGGGTGACAGTTTCATTGATGCAATGACATAAGGAGCATTTAGCATCCACATTAATTCCCTTGCAAATTAGGATGTCAGCAGTTTTAATGCCCCCATTTAAAACCATCCAGTAGTAAGAAGAGTATCTAAGAGCATGCCGTTTATGCCACACAAAACTATACCAATTGACCTTGGAAAAATCTTTAAAGAGAAATTCCCTATAAGCACTATGATTGTGTATATTACCTGAACACCAAAAAATGCAATCAGCCATCGAAAGCACAGGAATCTCAAAATATAGGCAACCAACAGCTTCAGGCATTGGCAAAGGTAAGTGCCACCCATGTTCATTCAGAATAACATAAAGTTTAGCATTCATAGGGAAGATATTAAGGATGGGTTGTATCTCCGATACTTCATATAAGCATTTGTCATGAAACAAGTGATCCCAATAAAGGGAAATATTAGAGTTAGATGATACCTTAAAATGAAAATTTCCTTGGGCAAATTTGGCATCTCTACAAACACTTTTCCAAAATTTAGAAGCTTTAGAAACAGGCTCCTTCCAAGGAGATATATATGTATTAAACATCCACCTAGCCAGAGGGCTTTGAGAATTATAAATTCTTATAATGAGATCACAATTATAACTGAATTGAAGAGCGTGTAAATAAGGTAGACCAAGACCTCCCACATCCTTTGGTCTATATGTATTGCGTCAGGAAATTAGATGCAATTTCTTGCCAAGTGCCTCACCAAAATAAAGAAATTTTGCACATAATCTATCAATTTGTCTGACAATAGTTTTCGGTATGATGGCCCCACAAATCCAGTAAGCAATTGTATTCTAAATAGTGTATCTAAGAAATTGAAGCCTGCCAGTGAAAGATAAGGCTTTAGCCTTCCAACCAGAGAGTTTTTGGATAATATTTTCTAACAACTTAGAGAAGCAAGCCAGCTTAGGATTTTAGGGAGATAATGGAATCCCAAGATAGTTCATGCTAGAAGAGGTAGCATGAATATTGAAGACAGAGCAGATACTATCTGCTATTTGATAGTTAGGAGGCAAGATGATGGATCTTTTCTAAAAATTTACTTCCAAACCTGAAGCCATAGAGAATTCCTTGAGAATTTGGATAAGATTCTCACAGTTAGTAATATCAACTTTCCCAAATATAATCAGATCATCAACATACATAAGATGGGAGAGCCTATAATCTCCAATAGATAAAGCTTCAAATCTGCTATCATTACAATCAAGCATACAAGAGAATGCATCCATAACTATGCAGAAAAGATATGGGCTTAAGGGGCAACGCTGTCGAAGCCTAGAGGAGGAGGGGAAAAACCCTCAAGAGCCCCATCAATACTTAAAGAGAACCATACATCCTTAATGCAAGCTTCAATCCACTAAATAAACTTTATAGGAAAACCTTTTTGCTCCATTCTAGCTAGAAGAAATTCTTTAGATACACTATCAAAGACTTTTTTGATGTCAAGCTTGGCACATAAGAGCTTGAATTTGGAGGATTTTCTAGAGTGCATGAGGATTTTATTAGCAAGAATTACATTGTCAGTAGATACTCTCTTATGAATGAAACCAGCTTAATTGTCGCTAATAATATAAGGCATAATGGATTTCATCCTAGCGGCCAAAACTTTAGCAATAATTTTGTAAGAGGTATTACAAAGTGCAATAGGCCAAAATTCAGTAATAGCTTCAGCATGAGTAGTCATTGGAATTTTTGGGGAGGGAGGGGTTGCTCTTTTTGCCATTGGTATTTAATGAAGGCTCAGAAAAGGATGAGCAGTCATTTTTAGAGAAATTATTGACTAGCTCTTCTAAGCTTTGTAAAGTCACAAATTTGTTGCTAATCTGGATGATAAGTGGTTGAACAATTACACCTTGGGCTATCTCTGAATCTCCAAGACATTCATCAGTCGGGGAGTTTAAATTTGGAATTACCGAATTCACAACAGCAGCAGGCACAATAAGAGAGGGCATAGAATTATCTGAGTTAATAGAAGGAGGAATGGGAAGCAGATGAACATTGTCTAGCTCTTGATGAACAATGGTAGAAGTGTTTTCACTGATGGGAGTGGGAGCAATTGGAGTTAACACAACCTGGGGCGGAATCATAGAAAGATTGGTAGCAGTTGCTGGGGGAATATGATCAGGGATATTAGAAGGGGTGATCATAGGTTCTAATTCAACCTCTGATACAGTACCCCAGCTTGAAGATTTGGGACGATATTGATTCCTATGGGGATTCCTTGAAGTACTACGACCCCTGGGTTTGTTTAGGACAGATCTCTCGGGTTGCTGGACAGTAGGGCATTGAGAAGAGGAGTGATCCAATGAATTGCAAGAAGTGCAGAGGGAGGGCTTCCATTCATATTGAATTTATAAGTTGAATACTTCCCCTTCAATGGCAATGGCTACACTATCCAGAAAAGAAGAAGTAGTAGATACTTTAATGCAAATCCTTGCATAGGTTAGTCTTGATTTCACTGTAGTTAAGGCATCTACCGCTATAGGAATACCAATTTTTGAAGCAATTTTATAAATTCCTTCAGAGTTCCAACAAACTAAGGGTAGATTATGCACCCTAACTCAGATCGGCATAGATGAAAAACTTTGTCTAGTAGGATGAAAATTTTTGGTCCATTTCTAAAAGATAAATGGTTTTCCATGAAAAAACCATGCACCTTTTAACCATACCATGTCATAGTCCTCCACCGATGAAAACTCGAAAAGGAAGAAACCATTCGAGAGAGCGATGAGTTGAAAGGTACCTTTAAGTTTTCATATCCTTTTTGCTGTGGCATTCAGAGCTTCGTAGTAGGGTCTCTTACCTATAAAATATCCGACGAGGTAGAGACTCCATTTAGCAACAGCACGATCAGTGAATGCTTTGTTGAAGGGAATGATATCCTCATTTGTTTCTATGAGAGATACCCAAATATTTGGGGAAGATGGCCTAGGATCAGCATGATGTTGGACCATAGACGGTCTAAGTCCTGGGGAGGGGCAAGAGGGGCAAAAGAAGTAGCATTAACAAGCGGGGGGAAGTGACTAGCAGGAAGCTGGTCCATGAGGAACCACCGGCAGAGGCCGGTGGCAACCAAGAAGAGCACAGAGAGCGCAAGACGGCGGCTAGGGCAACTAGGAGATTATTCACCGAATCTTATTTGGTCCTTTCTTTCTTAAGCTATTCATAGAGATGGGCTTGATTTGTATTGTAGTTGTTTCCTAATTTGATTGGGATAAATAAGAGCAATCATTTGATTACAAATATCAGAAGCTATTCACATGAAATAGTGACGGACATGCTTCACGCGATAGAGAAATGGATCTATTAATAGAAGTATCGTATCCGAGTTAGTTAAAGAAGTTGTGCTTAAGAGAATGTTAATAATATCTTCTTGAAATGTCAAAGGTATTAAATATAGGGCAATGTTCTGAATTACTTCTATGATTCACATTCTCATTAAAAGCATTAAAATCTGACCAATGGAATTTGTGTGGTTGTACTTAGAAGAGCATGATCTAGTGAAGTGTATTAGAATTTATGCATATCTCGAGCAGCCTTTATTCCATTAAAAAAATAATATTTTATGTATTTCTTTACATTAGTTCATTATGGAATATCATAATTAACTCAAAAAACAAAATGGTAATCTAATTGCAGCACTTGGATTTTGTATTGAATGAGCAAAGTAGACTGAATCATATGTCCTTGAAATGTAAGATATTGAGTAAAGTTCTATATTTCTTACAACATGCTATCTAGCAAAAGACTCAAAATTCATTGGGTCGAAGCAGAACGAAGAGCATTGCTTTGTCCAATTAGCTTTATTTTCTGCAGCAATATATTTATTCAGCTCTTCTTTTTTTTTTCATTCATTTAATTTTTTCATTCATCATCATTTTTTTATTATTATTGTTATTATTTTTTTAAAGCCAGTGAGAAAATTGTCTCCTTATGAAGTCATTGTGTGACTTTCATGTGAAGAATTTGTCACAAAACATTCTTATGATTTTCATCATTTTCTTTTGTCTTTTTAAGGCATGATGTTTGATTGGAATAGATCTTCATCAATGCTCAAAATTGAGCTTTCGAAAGAAAATATCTGGAAGGATGTTGATGATTTTGGTCATTTTCAATCAGTTTCAATTTTAAATCAGCTGTATTGGTATAGGTAAATGTTAATTGATAGAGATATATATATGATGGCTTATTTACTTAATCACTTCGCATGCCTCACTTTAATTCAAATTTGTTTGTTGGACATGATCCTGTAGATTGAATCATTACACTTAGATTGCGACGTAGTGATGAAACTTCTTTGGACTGTTTCATTGAGGGAATGAGTTACAGGGATCAAGATATTCTGCAACTAGCAGTTGACCTTACAGACCATATATGTGTTGTTAGATTACTTTGATATCAGTTATTACATCATGAGATCGAGGAGCTGCAATATGATCATATGTTTGGTAGTCCTGTTTAGGGTTTGATTGGTTTTGTAAAGTGGACCTATTTCACACTTCAGATGCATTAGAAGGTAATAAAGAAAGTAGAGGTATATGAAGTTATTTATATTTCTTTGTTTGATTATAGTAGTAATTCTTCTTCTTAGCTTCAAAGCATTCTTGAACATTGGGATAGAGCCCCAAATATTTATTGGGTTGGACCCAATGAGATGACGATTATACTCTAAGATTTGCATATCATTTTTGGCTTGTTAATTTTAGGAGTTCTATCTGAGGAGTATATTTATGTTGACTATGATTTATTTAGCCGTCGAACAACAGAGTAATAGATGATAGGTGAGTTTGTTTACTTAGTTGGACTTTACCAGAGTTTGAGACACTACTATGACCACTATCAGCAAATGAGGAGAGGTCATAGTCATAGAGGGACTATCTCTTTAGATATTTGGATTGTGAGCTTTGTACACACCTCAGTATGTTTTATAGAATTTTGATGGATTCATGATCCTTTTGATAAGAGATCATATGATACATATCAATATTCATAGGGTCTTTTTATGCTAGGATCAACAGATAGATTGTAGCCTATTTTAGCTAGAGGATTTTTAGATGGCATGCTTTTGGTGTCATTCATTATTATATGGATCAGTTATTTTGTTTTCCCTAGCCAGAGCAGAGTTTTCTAACCCAGTATGCTTTTGATGGCTAGTTTGATAACGAGTGGGAGGAGAGTCTTACTAGCCCCTGTAGTTCTTACTCAAATTTATCATAGTTTGGGGTAGATTTATACTACATACGGTTGTACTTAGTTTAACGTGGAGATTCCTTGGCACTACCTTCATAGATGGGTTCATATACACATTGTTAATTCTTTCAGTTATCTAAAGCTACCGAGTTACTATATAGAGCATTATTTTCCTTCTTTGGTTCAGTTAGCTAGAGCGACCTCATCTACAACAGAGTTAAAATTTGGTTATTTATGTTTGCACCTCTATGAATGATTGATCATTATAGACTAATTTATAGATTTCCACTTAGTTCTCTACCTCCATAGTGCTTTTGTGTATCCCTAGTGGATTTTCAGTCTGAGAGGAGCACTCCCACTTTATTTTCTAGGTCAGGCTATATACTGATTGCTACATATTTTATTAGAATGAGACCTAGTTGGGTTTGTTATAAATGACACAATTCAGTGATACTGGAGGGATATAATCTCAATTGGGCAGCAAGATAGTTTTGATTAGTTAAAGACACACCTTTAGATGGATTATTGGTTATTCATAGGATAGTTGGCACACATCAACTGGGTTGTCTTCCATTGTTAGTACGTTTGGAGTCAGCATCCATGACCTGGGTGTTTCTATTTTGCCTTGGGAAAGGTTCTTAATTCTATATTCCTTATATAGATGCTTTGACAGGCATTTAACACCTATGGTTATCTTGGATTCCACACACATTTTCTTCCTTCATCAAGATGAAGATTCGAGCATATAGTAAACAGATTAGAGTATAGAGATTGTCGAGGTACCCTTCAGTGCATCAAGGTCATACTAATATGTATAAGTAGAATTTTATAGCTGGTAATAGAAGGAGCAAGAGGAGCCTTGAGCCTACTTTCAGACATGGTGATATAAATATGTGATGTATATTTGTTTTTTTCTTATGATTTTGTCTTTCATGTATACTAATATGCAAATATTGTAGTGTATAGAGATAGACCAATCTCCCATTCTATTGACAGGGGTTACCCTAGGTGTTGGGCTTCACATGATGTTGTAGGTTTAATGGCCCTTCTTAATGTATATTTATTTTAGCTTTTTCATGTATTCATATTCTTACAACATGTTTTCTCTTCTTATTGTAGTATCCAGGCATATCCCTGCCAACTTGCCGAGTTCTCCTATTTTGGAGCCAAATACTTTGCATACTCCTCTTTATGTCCCTTTTCCTATTTTCTTACCAGACTAGAGTGCCACTTTTATCCCATCACCATGTATTATTATAGGTGTCTTTGATTATAACTTTATGTAATTCTTCATTCTGGTTTCCTCCATTAACATGTATATGTTTAAATGCAGTACGTGAATTTACACTTGGTATTTTGGGTGTGGAGAGTTGTTTGGCAGTTGAATATACACCTAATGAAGCTGAAGGTAAAAATATGTATTTATATACCTATTCATTTCATTAATGAACATTTCTCCTTTTCATTTTTTCATTTGCATTTATACATAAGTGTATGGTCATCATCTTCTCAATTAGTGTAAAGTGATTCTACACAGATGTTTTTTGAGGATGCTAATGATTACACTATTACAGAGTTAGTTGTTTCACCTTCTCCTTTCTCAAATTCATCCTAAAAGATCATAGATGATTTACCAGAAAGATCCTTATAATATATGACTTCTCACTTAGGTGACCACTATTTGACAAATTTTCTAGATGAGATCCACCCTTCAGGTATTTATTTTTATTCTTTTATAGTTCTATATTTCTTTTCTTATCATTTTTTCCTTTTAATAGCTTTAATTGCGCCTTATGTTCATGTCTAAAGCTAGCATGCTTTGCATCCAGAGTACCTTCTCCAACTTGCATATATTTTGGTCGACAGTTGTTGAGCAGAGCTCGTCACATTGTTACTGCACTGTGACACCTACTACTAGGAGTAGACCTTGATTTATGAGCATAAAAGATTTTTAAAGGTTCGATCCTTAGGCTTATTGAACCAATAAATTTTAGATTGACCCTTAGGCTTATGAGCATAAATGATTTGTAAAGGTTCGATCCGTAGACTTATTGAACCAATGAATTTTAGCTCGACCCTTATGTTTATGAGCATAAAATATTTTTAAAAGTTTGGCCCTTAGACTTAAGGAACCTTTTGAAATTAGCCCAACCCTTAAATTTATGAGCACAAAAAAAAATTAGAGGTTTAGTCCTTAGACTTGTTGACATATATAATTAGCTCGCCCCTTAGGTTTATAAGCATGTAAAATTAAGCAGTTGACTATGATGATGAATTATTTAGTAAATATGTAGTTTCATAATTCCGTTACTTTATTTGGTAAAGAGATAATTTATAAAAATTGCCTCCTATCTTTATAGAGGAGATTAAAAGTTATTTTCCTGTCTTGTAAGCATATATAGAACAAACAACTCCTATTTTACCAGAGAGATAAATTTTCCTTCTATCTTTTAGGAGGGGATTGAGTTTATTTCCAGTCTTGCAAAAGAATATAAAAGTTATCTCATATCTCTCAGGAGGGGATTTGTGATTCATTTCTTGTCTTGTAGGCAAATTTGCAAAAATAGCATGTTTTTGATTATATATGATATTTTTTTAGATATTGACCATTTATTGGTGACATGGGCCTTTAACCTTTTAGGTCTATGAGTTGATAGGCTCCTCATTCCTATACTATTTGAATGATGAAGAACCCTTCCCAGATTGGGTCAAATATATCACCAAGGTGAATGAGGGATTATAGGTCTTCAATGAACTAGAATAAGTTCACCTTCCTTAAAGCTTATTAGATTAACCATTTGATCAAGAGCCGTAGTTATTCTTGCTTTGTAGGATTCCATACTTTATTGTGCTTGAATTCAAACTTCATCAAGAGCATCAAGTTCTTCAAGTCGCAGTAGATCTTTTTCTTCTTTAGTTAATTCATGTTAAATAATAATACGGAGAGATGGTAACTCAAAACCTTGAGAGGTAATATTGCCTCAGTTCTGAAAATCAGTGAATATGGGGTGACCTATGTTGCAATCTTATAAGTGGTATGATATGCTCAGAGAGCTTATATTAATTTATCATTATATTCTTTTTTATTTTAGAGAGAATTTTTTTAAGCAATTTTACTAAGGTTTTATTAAAAGCTTATACTAAACTATTGGCTTTTGGATTGTATATCAAATAATAATGCCAATATATTTGATGGTGTTTAGTAAATTTATAGATTTTATCACTTTTGAAGGTCATACCATTATCAGATATAACTTAATGCGGTACTCCAAATCGATAGACAATGTTATCTTGAAAGAATTTCATCACATTATATGCTTTAACTTCTTTCAAGGGAATTGGTTTAGCCCACTTTGAGAAGTAGTCTGTGGCTTGGAGGATGAATTGATGTCCTAAGGAAGATGATGGTTTTATAAGACCGATTATATCAGTACCCTAGCTTTCAAATGGTCATGATGCTATTATAGGATATAGTAGGTTGGGAGGTCGATGCATGATATATCTATGAACTTTACATTGATTGCATTTTTTGTCATGGTCGATGGAATCTTGAACCATACTTGGCTAATAGTATCCATACGTTTGATTTTGATTTTTAGTTTTGGTCCAAATTAGTGTGCATCATATAATCCTTCATAAACTTCACTTATGACTTCTTGGGATTTCTTAGAACCCAAACATCATAGCCATGTTTGATCAAATGATCTATGATATAATGTATTATTCATGAAAGCATATTTTAATGCTCTTCCTAATATTTGCAAAGGCATATATTTATTATCGGATAATTTACATTCCTTAAAGTATATGATGAATGGATCCTCCCATTCATTTTCATCAGATATAGCAAGGCTTTCTTGCACTTCTTTCTCTTCATCATCTTGTATGATAGCTGGAGTGAATGCATGCCTATTTTGAATTATTATGAGAATTGGATCCTCATATGAATTTATTAGTTATTTGGCTAGCTTTACTAGTGCATCAGCTTTTCCAGCTCATCAACTTTACCATTTTCACTATGTGTAATTCTAGTAAGATTTACTTCAGTAATTTATTATAGGATTTTTAGAGCATATTTATGATATGAGATTAATTTAGGCTTTTTTATTTTGAAAATTCATATTATTTTTTTGATTAAAAGTTGAGAATCTCTATATATATGGAGTTTCTCAATTTTCATGTTAATTACCAACTCAAGACCTGCTATTAAGGCTTCATATTTAATCTCATTATTAGTGTGAGGCTCTGTTAAGCTATAAGAATATCAAAGTATCCCTTTTTCTAGTGTAATAAATATAAGGCCAATTCCCACTTGAATTCTTATCAATTTTGGTGGCATGGCTAGCCTTATTGATGAAGCTATGTCAAAATAGAGCTCCCATTTTTAAAAATTTTCTCTTTCTTTCACTTCTAGTGTTTGCTCATTTGGAAACTCATCATTGAGTGGAGAATATACAGCTAAAGGATGGGCTACTAGAGCCTCTCTTTTCATCACTTTTTATGGTGTATATGTTTTGTCAAATTGCATTAGCAGGATAGCCCATTTGGCTAGATGATCACTGGGAGTGGGTCTAATTATTAGGAATTTTATTAGATGTGCTTTATATATTAAAGTGATTTTATGGGATAATAGATAATGCTGGAGTTTTCTAGCATCAAAGATTAATGCTAAACATTACTTTTTGATTGGTGAATTTTTAGATTTTGCCCCTATTAATCATCGACTGATGTAATAAAAGGCATTTCCTTTGACATCTTCATGAGTTTGTGTGAGTAACACTTTGAGTGATTCTTCAAGAGTAGTTGTATGTAGAATTAGAGGTTTACTCAGGATAAGAGCAACAAGGATTGGAGGATGTAGCCAATATTGTTTTATGCTATCAAATACCTCTTTACAAGCATCATCCCATATAAAAGGTGTATTTTTATTCATTACACGTGTAAATGGTTGACATCTACCTGAAAGCTAGATATAATCCATCGATTGTATACCAATCTACCATGGATTCAATAAAGTTGTTTTAATATTTTTGGAGGTTTTATTTCCACAATTGCTTTGATTTTAGAGGGATCAATTTAAATTCCTCTAGGACATAAAATAAATCCAAGAAATGTTTTGAACATAACTCCAAAAGCACACTATAATGGATTTATTTTCAAATTGAAAGTTTCAAATTCTTTTGAATATAGTCCTAAGATCATTTATATGCTCATGTTAAATTTTACTTTCATAACTAAATCATCAACATAACATTCAACATGTTTATGAATTCGATCATAAAAAAATTGAGTCACTACACTTTGGATAGTTTTAGCATTTTTCATGCTGAACAACATCACCTTGTAGCAATATATACTGATGGAAGTTTAAAATGAGGTGTGTTTTTCATCCTTCGAATCCATTTTGATTTGATTATAGCTCGAAGATCCATCCATGAATGAGCCATGTCATGATTAGATGTATTATCGACCATAAGTTCTACATTGGGTAATAGAAAATCATCTTTTGGGCATGCTTAGTTCAAATCTCAATAGTCTATACAAACACAAATTTGATCATTCTTTTTTTATTAGAATGATATTGGCAATCCAGTCAGCATACTTCTCTTCTCGAATAAAACTAGCTTCAATAAGCTTCTTGGTTTCAGCAATAACTTGTTCTTCAATTTCAAGTCACATTCTCCTGGGTGCTTACTTGACACATAGTATTTTATTATCGATGGAGAGTTTATGTTCTACCCCCTCTAGTGATAAACCAAGTATTTCAGTGTTGTTCCATGTGAAACAGTCTTTGTATTTGAGAAGTAACATTCTTAGCTCCTTTGTTTATACTGTGAGAGATTAGCGCTGAGGAATGTATGTTTAGGCTCTTCTTTCTATATCCAAATTTATTTATTTGAGCTCATCTATAGTAGCCTGACCACCTTCTTCAAACTCTTTTGGATCCTCTTTTAGATCTATAATCATATCTTTAGTTTAATTTTTGGATTCTAATGGTCTCTCCTCCTTATCTATAATATTATAGGAGGTTGCATATATAAGACATAGATGTCGGGGGTATTCAAGATAATGATAAGATGCTGCTCATGTAAGATATGAATGTTGAGCATATCCAAGACCCCATATTATAGACAAACCATTGCCAATGGACTTTTGTCCTTGCTCGTTATGCCAGAGCTTTCTGAAATAATAAGCTTGCATGCTTGTTTGCTCGGCAAAGAATGCCTCATACTTTTAAGGATTTTGCAAATCTTTAGCGAGTGTTTCAGAAGGTTCATAAACATAAGAAGGGTATCATAGATACTTAACAGTGCAGGTAATTTATGGAGATGTGATAATATATTATAATTTACATCTACACTGACAACCTTAGGTTTAAGAGGCTTTTATGGAATAGCGGCTTTATTAAGGTTGAATGTTCTTCTCCTTATCCTTTGTTTTCTTTTTAGTTGAGGAACATGCTTTCCACTTTTCTGCTAGATTTGTGTCACCTTTGAAGATGAACTAGCTTTAGCTTGAGAATTTTTTAAAATTCCCATATCTCCAACTTCCTCAAAATCTGAGTTGTTCTCGAGTTTTGGATATTTTTTTAAGAATCTTCTTATCCTTGTGATCACTTTCTTTATCGTGGAAATGCAATTCTTCATCTATATCAGTGAAAGGTGTTAGTGTATGATTTACTTCCTTAGAAGACATTTTCACATCAACTTTATAGATAGTGAGAGATGTATTGCATCCTATTGCAGCCCTTCCACCTCATTTATTTATGACTCGGTAAGTCTCAATCAAAATATTCTCTTTCTTTTAAAATTCTGAGGCAATATATAAATCAACCATGTATTCCTCTAGCATGATAGGAAACCTCGGAGGTTGTTAATATTCATCAATGGAGTCAATGTATTTTTGAATTATAGGTTTATGTATTATTATTTTTTCTTCTTTTCTTTTTGAGATTTTGATCCAGACTTTCTTTTTTAGTCATTGAAGTATTTCAATGGTCTCTTTTTGCTTTGGTTGGCCCCCCTTTAACTAGATTCTTTGAAGAAAGAAGTCATATATTGACTTCCAATTCTAACGCACTTTTATGAGGAAATGTCTTCAATAGTCAGTGGGACAATCAACCATGTATTCCTCTAGCATGATAGGAAAGCTCGGAGGTTGTTGATATTCATCAATGGAGTCAATGTGTTTTTGAATTATAGGTTTATGTATTATTATTTTTTCTTCTTTTCTTTTTGAGATTTTGATCCAGACTTTCTTTTTTGGTCATTGAAATATTTCAATGGTCTCATTTTGCTTGGGTTGGCCCCCCTTTAACTAGATTCTTTGAAGAAAGAAGTCATAGATCGACTTCCAATTCTAACGCACTTTTATGAGGAATGTCTTCAATAATCAGTGGGACATTCATCGTTTGTTTAGTTTTCTTCAAAATAAAGATCTCCCAACCATCTTAATATTCCTGGGGTGCTTTTCCTTTCTTGTCCTCTATGCTTTAGTAGGTTACATAGGAGATAACATTCGTTTTCTCCCTCTTGGGATTGATAAGAACACTATTAGAAAGTGTAAGTTAACCATTCTAATAATTCCTTTCTGCCCAATCTTTAAATATGAAATAGTCATCAATGGGGTGACTTATAATACTATGATACAAACAATAGTTTGGATCATTAATCATACCAGCCTGTTATGGTCAGCAGGATTCTGGTAATTGAAGGTCGATCTTTAGCGTGTGCCTAAAAATCTTTTCTGTAAATTCCTTTTTGAAGGAATACAACTTGTTAATTTTCTCCTATAAAGTATAAGGTATTTGCCTTTCTCTTATTTATTTCAACATCTTCAATGGATTCATTGAGTCTTATTTTCTTTCTTATTCGAGGAATATGGGAATGTAGTATTCGTATCACTTTTTTTTGGGTCAAAGGTCTTGATATGTTTTTCTTTCCCTGATGGATTATTATTATATTTGAAGCAAACACTTCTTGGCCTAGGTAACCTTTCGAATTTGGTTATACGATCCAATAACTCTTAATAGTATTAATTGTAGCCAGCATTAGATATGGAGCTATATGGTCATCTATATTCCCCATCAATAGCTCTATAATAGGCTTTTTAGTGAGTTGTTGCTCACATTTCATGTTGAGATTTCTCCTCCTCATTATATATTTAGAGACTTATTCCTCTCTATTTTTGTTCTCAAGAGCAAGATCAGTGATAGTAACCTTTTTCATTGAACTAACAAATATTTGGATGGATATCATCTCTAATTTGGTGAATATTCTTACTAAGTCATTGGCCAACTCATCATACCACTAAAAAGTTGTACATGTTAGGCTACTGACAAATTGATGTAGTAACAAAACTTTATTATCGCCGTATTTCCATAGGTAGCTTTGAATTGTGCTAAATGCTAATGAGGATTGTGGTACCATCAAATATATTGAAATTTGGCACTATGTATCCCTTTGGATACTTCTTTTGGTCATATCTTATTGGATATAGATGACCTTTTCCCACTAAGGCTTCGACAACTTCAGAAGCAATAGCTGAAAGTTCGTTAGGGATGTTAGGCCCTATATGAACT
>NW_021515438.1:0-249 GCF_001605985.2 Dendrobium catenatum | reverse complement strand
GAAATAACCGGATCAACAGAAGAAATAGGTTCTTTGATTGAATTTGCAGCTATAGGCTCAGACGTGGGAATTTTAGATTTCCGGTTAGAGCATTCCATTTTATTATGGCCTAAAGTTTTACATGCAGAACAAAAAACAGGCAGGCATTCAAAGACAACCTTCTGGACATACCCCAATTTATCCGGCCCTAACCAAATAGAATCTGAATAGGATTTGGTAACATCTAATTCGACCAAAATACGAGCTACA
>NW_021515437.1:0-717 GCF_001605985.2 Dendrobium catenatum | reverse complement strand
ATTCCCAAAGAAAATTAATATTTTTCAAAAATAATATTTTTTTCAATCAAAAAAAGTTTTATGGTTGATAGAAGAGTTTAGGATTTTAAAATGTCCAAATCATTGACTTGCATTGGGAGATTGATAGTGATTGAGTGGCTGATTAAATGACCATCAAGGATTTAACTAATAAATTTAGGTTTCAATGATTTATTCACTATGCTAGAGTATAGTGGGAAACTAGATTTAGGCTTTGAAGTGCGGTTCAAGGAATTGAAAACTATTGCGGGTCTATGGTTTATGGTTTTGATGATAGCAAAAATTCCTTATTTCTCTACGATTGCCTTTATATACTAACATTTCAGGTTCACACGATCGGACTACATTTTGGAATCAGCTCAAGATTGGGTACACTAGGTCTGAGTCAGTTTGTAATCTTTTTCTTTCTTGATTCTGATGTTTTTGGTGTGGGACTGTTGGTTTGTAACTTGGAAGAATTTCTGTTATTCTCTAAAAGATTTTTATTTTTGGTAATATTGGCCGGGACGATATTTATATCGTCCTGGACGATATGTTCAAAAATAGAAACCTTATTTAGGGCATCCTCATTAAGGTAGCCGTCATATTCATATCGTCCTGGACGATACTTGTATCGGCCAGTACGATATTTTCAATTCAAAAAGAATCAGCCGCCATAATCAATTTAGGTATTCTTTATTTTAGGCAATCGGCCAGGAC
>NW_021515436.1:0-533 GCF_001605985.2 Dendrobium catenatum | reverse complement strand
TAAGGAGAGGACGGAAAATATGAGTTGATGAAAATCTTATTCAATTCAGTGATTTATTTTAAATAGTAAAGACATTGACATATTTATATCCAAAATGATTTTGTTCTCTTTTTGGCTACTCCATGCCTTATTTTCCTTTATTGTTTGGGCTTGATAATGGAACCTTTTGTAAGCTTCTAGAAAAGACAAGAAATTGATATTGTTGTATAAATTTATGAGTGCTTCTTGAATTAGTTAGTTTGGTGAAAAAATTATTATTAGGATCTTTCTTGTTCAGGGCTAAAGTAGTTTTTTCCCTTAAGCTTTTCTGGTTGACAAATTTTCCTTCATTTTGGATGGTTTTGAATAGCTTTGCAAGAACTTGTTAGCCTTTGGGTCCTTACTGTATTCCTAACATTGATGGGATGGATGATTATATAACCTTTTACATATACAGATTTCATAGAAGAAGGCGGAGAATAATTTTTAATGATAAATTCTTTGTCATCTTTCACAAGTCTATAATTTTTGCAACCTTTTATTATAGAGGATGT
>NW_021515435.1:0-305 GCF_001605985.2 Dendrobium catenatum | reverse complement strand
CTCTCTCTCTCTCTCTCTCCCTCCCTCGCTCCCTCTATTACCCTCTCTCTCCCTGTGCTTTCCTCTATTGCTTCTCTCTCTCTCTTTTTCTCCCTCTCCTTCCCTCTATTGCTTCTCTCTCTCATCCTCTCCTTCAGTCTATTACTTCTCTCTCTCTCTTTCTCTCTCTCTCTCGCTCCCTCTATTGCCCTCTCTCTCTCCCTCTCCATCCCTCTATTGCTTCTCTCTCTATCTCTCTATCACTCTTTCTCTCTCTCCTTCTATTGCGCACTCTCTCTCCCTCCCTCTATTGCTCTCTCTCTCTC
>NW_021515434.1:0-242 GCF_001605985.2 Dendrobium catenatum | reverse complement strand
AATATTTTATCTATTTAAAATTATTATTCATCAATTTTGATTTAATAAAATAGATAATTTTTATCTAATAATCAGGATTTTTGCAAGAAAATACAATCATTATTTAATAAAATTTATTAATACTCCTCTCTCACGAGAAATTATTATGTGTGGACGTCAAACTCAATTCATCATCCGGAGACTAATCAGAATGTGTCACGTCAGCAATATCGAGCACGGTACCGAGCACAATACCGAGTGGT
>NW_021515433.1:0-325 GCF_001605985.2 Dendrobium catenatum | reverse complement strand
CGAAAACAAGATAGAACGATCTACAATTAGAGAGGTAGATCGACTCTCCCAAGCCACCTAAACACTGCTAGGAAGTCCTCAAAAGAAGAAACTACAGCAAGAAATAAAATCAAACATAATCCCATAAACTTTAAAATCAGCCCTAAATAAGCTCTCTTAATTCCCCTTAAAACGACCATCTTGTCTTAATTTCCTCTATTTTGAATTCAAATTCCTCATTAGTTCCCTCATTAATCCCTCTCCTTACCTATGGAATTATAAGTTTGATGAGCCCCACAAGGAGGGCCGAAACCCTTGTTGTTTCTTCCACCATATATGCACGGTT
>NW_021515432.1:0-221 GCF_001605985.2 Dendrobium catenatum | reverse complement strand
GCGATGGGTTTTTTTTTTTTAAGGAGCATGTAAAATTTGAATTGTTAGCAGTAGGAGCACAAGTTTTAAAATTTAAAATGGAGCAAAAAGGTCAAACAAATTGGCGCTGAATGATTTGGGGTATGCAAAATGCGCAAATGATTTGACACATTCTAAAAAAATCACCAAACGATATGCAGTATAGTCGGTTGTAGGGGTGTCAATTTCGGGTCACGGGTCGG
>NW_021515431.1:0-258 GCF_001605985.2 Dendrobium catenatum | reverse complement strand
GTTTCATTATTTTTAAATTTTAAAGATATGTAATTTTAGAAAAAAAACAAATATTCTAACATATAAAACATTATGACAAATTTCTAAATATTTATTTTTTATAAAATTAACAAAATATCATTTAAATGTCATGCATCAATTTTAAATGCCCATTATGAAAATCACATCAAATAGTGTTCAACAACAATACAACATAACATCAATTCTTTCTCCAAATATGTGGGATCTTCTACTATGAAAATTTTCTCCATTATGTAC
>NW_021515430.1:0-595 GCF_001605985.2 Dendrobium catenatum | reverse complement strand
TAAAACCCTACTCTATAAAACCTAATCACTAAACTCTTACCTTTAATACTAAACCATAAACTTAATGTCTGAGACCTAAACCCTTAATAGAAAATAAAAAATGCTAAATAACTAAAACATGTAAACCCTAAACCTTAATCACTAATATTGGAACCAAAAATAAAAAATAAAAACCCTAAGCCATAAACATTAAAACATAACCTTTAGACTAAATTTTTTAACCCTAATCCATAAACACTAAAGTCGATGCTCAAAACCCTAAACTAATAAACTGAAAACCTTATCCCTACCATTTAAATATAAACCAAAATCCCTAAACCTAAACCTTAACCATAAACCCTAAAACTATAACCATTAACCTTTATTCGTGTACCTTAAATGCTAAAGAGTATATCTAAAACCCTAAACTATAAATAAAAAACTTAAACCCTAATCTATAAACTAAATACTCTAATCCTTAAGCCCTAAACCCCAGCTGGTTTTCATGGTGACTTCAAGGCAATCTAGGGTTTTGCTCTCCTTCTCGCTTATGGATTTGGCTTTTCATAATTTTCTTCCATTACATGATGCTTTCGTTTATTGGTTGTGTTCTATG
>NW_021515429.1:0-211 GCF_001605985.2 Dendrobium catenatum | reverse complement strand
TGTGTTTTTTTTTTATTAATATTTAAGTAAGAGATTTTCATGCAAAATTAGAATAGAAAACTCGATTACCATATTGTTATGAATTTTTTAGTATACAATAATATTAAAATTTATATTATTGATTATATTTTAAATGATATTTATCAGTATAAATTTAAAGTATTTGAAGTAGAGCTTATCCTGACGAAATAGACTGAAATTGATTAAAAAA
>NW_021515428.1:0-235 GCF_001605985.2 Dendrobium catenatum | reverse complement strand
ATATAAATAAATAAATATAGTACTATAAATTATAATGCTTATTTTTATTTTTATTCACGTGAACTCAATGTTTTATTTGATGCTAAATACTTTGTCTTATTTGATATAGCACATTTGTTTCTTTTTTTGTTTTAGTTGAATTCACTTGACATTGTAGCTTATCATTTTATTTTGATATTTTAATTTCATATCTTAATAACTATAAAGTTTTATCTTCTAATTATTGTACATAAAA
>NW_021515427.1:0-2020 GCF_001605985.2 Dendrobium catenatum | reverse complement strand
CGTCCCCTCCGTGCCTTAATGGCGAATGTTCTAAAGTGTCATTGGGTCCCACTGCCGCACCTGATCTTCCGGCGTCTGCTGTGCCCCTGCCTGATTTGAGTGCTGAACATCCTGTTTCAGGGTGTCGGCCGCTCGCGTGCGGCCCCTTGCCTCGGGTTGTGACCCCTGTTGTGATGGGCATCGGAGGCTCTGCCGTCTCTGGTACGGCCACCGAGGCGACACGTGCGGAGCTCCTTAATGGCTCGCCAGGCTCTGGGTTGCGCCACTCGTCTTCTAAGCCGTCCTGGCCTGCTGTCTCGGACTCGCCTCCCCCTCTCCTGCCTTCCCCACTTTCTGTGTTTACCTCCCCTTCTCCCCCCGATATGGCAGCCCCTGGTTCTCCTTTGCCTGACGCTGCCCCCTCTGCTCGTCCTGAGTGGACGCCTCTAATGCCGCGGAATGCTTCTCCTGCTGGGCCCTGGGGTAGCCCGCTTTCTTCTCCTCCTAGTCGCACCTCTGTGGGCTCGCCTGGGAGCTCTGCTCCTCCCTCCTTTGCGGCTGCTGTTCGTGGGGATCTGCCTGGGGCTGGTGGGGCGCCGAGTGCGGGTTCGCCCACCCTTTCCTCCCCCCTCCCCATCCAGTTGGGGGCTTTTCGGTCCCCGGATGCTTTTTTTCCTGAGGAGGTCTACCTTCCCAAAATGGAGTCTGTTGTGGCAACTCAGTCTAAGCTCCATCTCGCCCTGGTTTGCCACCTTATTGGCAGGCATCCCCCTCTTGGAGTTTTTCGCGTAGAGCTTCAGCGCCGCTGGGGCCATGCTGGTAGTTTCCATTTTACCACCACTGGTCCTCGCTCCTTCCTGTGCCTCTTCCAATCGATTGAAGCTCGGGACGCCATTTTCCGCGGGGGACCGTGGATAGTGGCCGGTTGCCTCATCGGTATGGCCCCTTGGACCCCTGACTATACTCCGGGGTCTTTGCAAGGGCTGACTTCTCCTGTCTGGGTCCGACTTCCCCACCTCCCCCTTCTCTATTGGGATCACGAGAACCTTACCAGGATGGCTTGTATCTTGGGTGAACCTCTCTGGATGGATGCCAATACTAGCACTTGGGCCAAGTCCTCTTATGCGCGGCTGTGTATCCGCATCGACCTCGCTAAGGCCCTCCGCCCTGGTATTTGGATCCAAGGCCTCTATGGCAAATTCTTCCA
This sequence comes from Dendrobium catenatum, assembly GCF_001605985.2. Classification (NCBI taxonomy): domain Eukaryota; kingdom Viridiplantae; phylum Streptophyta; class Magnoliopsida; order Asparagales; family Orchidaceae; genus Dendrobium; species Dendrobium catenatum. The sequence continues at coordinate 834 of NW_021515427.1, read as the reverse complement.
GCCCTTTGAGTATGAGGGGCTGTCCACTCTGTGCTTTCGTTGCGGTCTAGTGGACCATGTGTCTACCGGTTGCCCGGCGGCTGCTTCCGACTCGTCTCCCTCCCCCGGCCCCCCGGTGGCCAATGTGTGCTCTCTTGGACTGAGGACTGGTGCGTCCTCCTCTCGCCCCCCTGCTTCGACCCTGGATTCCCCTCCGTGTGGGAATGATCCTGTTCCACCTCCTTTGGTGGCCCCTCCGATCTCTACAATTGATTGTCCCCCCCCTGAACTCGGCCAATGGAACCTTGTCCGCCGTCGCCGTGCTAAAAAAGTGACTATGCGACCTTCCAAGCCTCTCTTGGCTGGTCCTGGGGCCTCCCGCCCGTTACGTCCGGGGGATTTTGTTGTGGGCCCGTTACCTCGTTCGGCTTCTCCTCTGCGACTACGGCTCCCTGACTCTCGCCCTCCTCTGCTGGACTGCGGGCCCCCTGAGGGGCCTAGGAAGAGAAAGTTTGCCCATGCTGGGCCCTCTGGCGGGGACTTCGTCCCCTCAGGGGATTGATGGGTTTTTCTGTTTTTTGGCTCCTCTATCATTGGACAGTCAATAGGGCTAAGGTCCGGGGCACTGGGGGGCTTCTCCGCCTTTGGCGGTCTCAAATCCTTTGTGCGGCCCCCCCTCCCTCCGGTCTTACCAGATTGATTGCCTCCGGTGATAGCGGACCTCCTTTTTGTTTTGTTTTCCGGTCCTTTTGTTTGATCGGTTTTTTGGCCCGTCTTCGGGTTGTATCTTTCTTTTCTCTTGCTTAAATGCAATTTTACTTCAAGGAACCCAAAAACTTTGATTTCTCACAAGGT
>NW_021515426.1:0-295 GCF_001605985.2 Dendrobium catenatum | reverse complement strand
ACAGGTCAATTTTTAAGTTGTGGCTAGTCAGGTCACAAGATAACTCAGTGTCCCCATATTATACAAGAGGTTAGATCTAAAGCCAAAGGTCGTTAGAGGCAGCTGTCATTGGTGGTTTCCTCTATAACCATCAGTGAAAGACCGATAATGCGTAGTGGGAGTAGATTTAGTGGAAGTCTGTTAGGAGTCAGAAAGCGTCTACAAGCATTGACAGTACCCCTCCAGTTTAACCAAGAGTATATAGTTTTACTCAACAAAAGGCAAAGGAAGCTTAGGATGTGATAACATGTCTGGA
>NW_021515425.1:0-259 GCF_001605985.2 Dendrobium catenatum | reverse complement strand
GATTTAACAATTTTATAAATCCTGCTAAACAGGACTTAGCATAAATCCTATTCAAATCTTGCATTTAAACAAATATTGTTTAACAAGATTTAGTATACATCTTGGTCAAATTCTACATATTTCATGTATCACGATAGGATTTAGAATAAATCCTATTCAAATGTTGCATAAATCATGTATCCTAATATCCTTCTACATAAATCCTATTCAAATATTATATAATTAATGTATCCTGGCAACCTTTTGCATAAATCCTACT
>NW_021515424.1:0-269 GCF_001605985.2 Dendrobium catenatum | reverse complement strand
AATTCACCCCCCTCTTGTTTAGCCTTGGGCTAGTTCACAAGGGCTTAACATCCCTAACAAACTTTCTAGTGCCATCAGAGTACTTTTATTATGGTGGATGTGTTATTGTTGGTTACTATACTAATTCTCTTATTGTTCATTATTACAGCTTGGTTTGGTTTGGTTCTCTTGGTGGTTTTCATCTTTTTATTTCTCTAACTGGTCATTTTAGTGACTGCTTCGGGGGCTCCAATTGTAAGTTTTCTTGGGTTGATTGGTTGCTAGTTATG
>NW_021515423.1:0-504 GCF_001605985.2 Dendrobium catenatum | reverse complement strand
GGAGATATTTGTGTTTCTCAATAGGTGGTTAATAGGAACCAAATCAAAATCAGAATCTAAAGATAAGGTATGAAGCTTGTCTCTAATAATAGAAAGTCGAAGAAGTTCCTGGCAATCTTGGTATGTAATTTCTACTAGATGTTGGTGGACATACGATTGCAGGGCAGCGTAGAAAACATTTATCCTAAGGCTTGCAAAGAACTCATAGAGGAGTTCAGAATTGAAAGGACAAGCTAAGGTCAAAATAAAGGTAAGAGAGCTGTGAGTGAAAAGATCTAGTACCAGGTAAGAGAGCATGCGAGGATTGACAATCCTCAATAGAGTGATCCCAGCTGTCTTATAGTGAAGATAGGTGGCTTGGTCAGCCGCCTCAGTGAAATGAGGGTCGAGAGTGGCCCTCGAAGAACTTCCAGCCAACATTCTGGAGTGCTTTCCACCTGCCATTGAGTTGATAAGGAATAGAAAGGAAGGATTACCAAGGATTGAAGAAGGATGGTGTGAAGA
>NW_021515422.1:0-288 GCF_001605985.2 Dendrobium catenatum | reverse complement strand
AAAATGCAAAATAATAATAATAATAATAATAATAATAATAATAATGAAGCATATGAGCACCTTATTGTTCTTCTAGCTCAATGTCTTTAGTACTCTTTACCCAAGGAACTCAGTGCATCTCTTCCCTAGCATAGAGATGATCTCATATGCTCAGTTCTATAAAGATACTGCATATCTAGCTATATTATATTGGGTTAGAGCATTCTTCTTTAGATATTCTAAATTGCAATGTATCATATCACTTTTTAGCCATCTCATTGCTTTCTCACATGCCAACCTACCCTATAT
>NW_021515421.1:0-1498 GCF_001605985.2 Dendrobium catenatum | reverse complement strand
AAACAAATAATTAATTCTTAGTTTATTTATAAATAATCTGGGCAGGATTAGTCACAATTATAGATAATGAATAGGATGCATAAAGTTGGTGGTTAGCCACCTGAGGTTGCTAATTGACATGCAATGGTTTCTAGCTAAAAGTACTTGATATATCACTTTCAAATACATGCAAAAGAGTTCAATATATAAAAGTTTAAGTATTTAACTTTTTTCAATTTGGCTAAGAACAAGTTAAACCAAATGTTGAACTTGGAGGTGTACCAACCCTCTCCTCGATCCTCTGAAGTTCTCCGCTAGGGTTCCCTCGCCCCGCTCGATGGCGCTTGAGCTCCTCGGTAGTGGTTCTTCATCCAGGAAAGTCTTATATTCTCCTTTTGCGATTTTCTCTGGTTTACCGTTTTGATTTTGTTTCGTTCATCTCTGGCATTCCTGGTCAAAATGGCAGCGAATCGCCTGTGAGACCCTGGGTTTTTAGAGGGTCCGTTAAAATCTCGCTCATTTTTGGAAGCTCTTTATGGTTGTTCCTATGATGTGAGTTTTCATGATCTTCAAACTACCTCCTTTCGTGGTTTGCCTTCTCTTTGGATTTCGAAACAGGAAATTCTGGCTTTGGCTATCCCTTTTTAGTTTTCTTTAGTCGATTTCTTCCCCTTTAAGCGTACTCTCTTGAATTTATTCGGAGGTTCTTTATCAATCTTTAGCTTAATGGCGAAGTCTCAGTTACCCTGCTTGATCCATCACATATTTTGATCAAAATGGCTAATGATCTTAATTATTGTAGGGTCTTTTGCCATCGATCTTACCTAGTGTATAATTACTACATGAAACTAACCAAGTGGTCTCCTTTAGTTGATGTTGGTGTTAAATCTTCGGTGATCCCTATTTGGGTTTCTTTTCTGCATCTCTATTTCCCCTGTATTCTTCATGGTCTGGGTTCAATTTTTGGCAGACCTTTGAAGGTTGACACTCTACTTCTATTGTTTTTGGACCTTTTGTGGCTTGTAGGCTGGTTGAGATTGACATCACTAAATCTTACCCTGATAAAGTTTGGTTAGCTCCTGAGAAATTGAGTTATGTTCAACAAGCTGTCATTGAAGAATTTCCTCCCTTTTGTGCTTCTTGTAATTGTATTGGGCATGTGAAGAGTGATTGTCCTCCTCACCTCTCTTCTGCCTCGCCTAATATTGCTCCTGATGTTTTAAAACTTGTTAATGTTATTGTTAGTTGTGAAGGGAATAATGGTGGTGCTGCTATCCCTTCCTTGCTTCCTTCTATATCTATTATCAATAGGGTGGTTAATGTTGATGATGCTAATGATAAAACTTTGGAGTTAAGTCTCGATGGTGTTGTTGTTGGGCATGTTACTAATTGTTCACGGGATAATGCTGCTCAATTGAATTCTATTTTATCCTTTGGTGATATTGTTCTTCTTGAGAAGGAACTTGCTCCTTCGGTTCCACCTAAGAATGCTATTAGTAATGGTGTGGATGGAAATTTG
>NW_021515420.1:0-408 GCF_001605985.2 Dendrobium catenatum | reverse complement strand
GTCACCTACAACAACGGTGATTAAGATCTACAAGCACATCGGGTACAAAGATAGCTCGATGTACAAAAAAGAACACCTCTTGCAGAATGGAAGAGATGTTTGAACATATACGAGCTAAACTTCCCGGTGTTCCAAAATCCCTAAGTTCAAGAGGAAAACAGTTCTGGTATCCACAAATATCAAAAATGACAAGTCCACTACACTGACGATCTCAGAGGGAGTTCTCTTCAAAGCAACAAACTTCGAAGTCCAAAAGAAATCCTTCCCCGGTGATTGAGAAAGGGGAGTCAATATCAAGACAATCTACAACGCCACGCCACCAGATCTGCAACCTCCATACAAGCAGATAGAAGGCATCTATTCCAAGAATTCCCCCGCACGTGCACAATAGTTTGTATACACATAGGC
>NW_021515419.1:0-353 GCF_001605985.2 Dendrobium catenatum | reverse complement strand
TTCTGCCCGGACACCGACAGATTTCCGCCCGATAGTTGCCAGATCTTGGCCTAACTCTCTAAACTAATGTAATTTGACCTCTCCTAAGTCAAGGGACAGGTCAATATTTGTAATTCACTCAAATTTAGTGGAATCTTTTCACTTGAGCGAGGCCCCGTGGTTTTTCCCTCTTTGGGCATTCCACGTAAAAAGATTGGGTGTTTTGCTTTCTCTCTTTCTGCTTGTGTGCTTGATATCTGTGCTTTAATAAGACAAGAAATTTACTCACTCTACCGCCGCAAATATCTTAGTCCACAACAAGATCAGATGGGAAGAAACTTATAAAACGTCATTATCTTTGGCGTATCTCCTGA
>NW_021515418.1:0-251 GCF_001605985.2 Dendrobium catenatum | reverse complement strand
ATAGGGATTTATTGTTGAAACCATCCATGTATGCAACATTAGATTAAATTGACTATTTTCTGATTTTAACTTTTATGCAAGTGATGCGTCCTAAGCTCGTCTTACCGCTCTTAGTGTTTTATTGCGTCGTTAAATCCAACATCAAGATATAATTATTTGTTCTACGAGTATTAAGTGTGCAAATTCCTTTAAGTATGTGGGCTCCGAAAATTCTGCCTCGGCCTCCACTCGTTTTTCTTATTCGGCGAGGG
>NW_021515417.1:0-394 GCF_001605985.2 Dendrobium catenatum | reverse complement strand
AATTAGGGGTGTCAATATTGGACCCGACTTGAAAACCCGACCCGAACTCAACCCAAAAATTTCGGGTTTGGGTTGACCCGAATCCGAAAAGGATTGGGTTCGGGTTCAACAAATTGACCCGTTTCAAAAATCGGGTCAGGTTCGGGTTGAACCGTTGACTCAAAATTGTCCTGTTTTTGACCCAAAAACCTGACATTCACCCGTCAACCCGAGATTGACCCGTTTTTTACCCGAAAAATAGTTTGACCCATTTCTGGACCCGAACCAGCAATTTTTTGTTGGCACTAGGTCATTCGGGTCGGGTTGACCCGAACCCGAAGTGAGTCTGTTTCGGGTCCGAAAAATCGACCCGTTTGCAAAAACGGGTCGGGTTCGGGTTGACCCGAATAGTGCC
>NW_021515416.1:0-247 GCF_001605985.2 Dendrobium catenatum | reverse complement strand
CGCCCCTATCTATAGGTCCCTTCTTTATCACCTAAGCTCTATTATATATTGAACACTATCATTAAGAATATGACATAATATAAATGTTGAATTATAATTATATCAATAACACATTTATGATCACCTTTTAATTTTATTATTTTTCATGAAGATAATGATGACTCATCATTAATATCTTTTAATATTAAAAATTAAAGATAAGATTGATGATGTGTCATGATGTGTCATGATAGTTATCATTTTAATA
>NW_021515415.1:0-273 GCF_001605985.2 Dendrobium catenatum | reverse complement strand
TTTATGAGGCTTGCGCCTCAACTTGGTTGAGGCCCGCATTGAAGCCCGCCTCGCCTCACTAGCATGAGGCTTACGCCTCACTAGCATGAGGCTTACGCCTCACGCTATATATATTAAAACTTACATAAATCTTGAAATAAATGCCAGACATTGGACTCTATAGGAGAGGAGGAAGGGGAGAGAGCAGTTCTTCATAATAATGATTCAAATGAAGAACCCCTTAGTGATGACAGTGATGATGACTTATGAGTTCTTATATGATATGTCATTGCT
>NW_021515414.1:0-345 GCF_001605985.2 Dendrobium catenatum | reverse complement strand
ATTTGAACAATGAGTATATCCTTTCCAAATATCTTTAGAAAGAGAGTTGTATCCACACTTCCTTTTTCAAAAGATCTTTCAAGTAGGAAGATGCTCAACCTCTCACATCAAGCCCTAGGTGCCTGTTTCAATCCATATAATGCCTTTTTTAACTTGAAAATATGATTTGGGTATTTTGAATTTTCAAAGCCTAGAGGTTGTTGTACAAAAACATCTTCTTCAATTATCCCATTTAAAATGGCACTTTTGACATCCATTTGAAACAATTTAAAACCTTTAAAACAGGCAAAGACAAGTAAAACCCTAATTGCTTCAAGTCTAGCTACAGGGGCAAAAGTCTCCTCA
>NW_021515413.1:0-1835 GCF_001605985.2 Dendrobium catenatum | reverse complement strand
TTCATGTAGTCGACCCCACGTAGTGGGATAAAGGCTTAATGTTGTTGTTGTTGTTGTTGTACTCGTTGTCTTTTTCAGCAGGTATTGCAGAAGTGTTTGGTGGGCCATCACCTCCGGAGCAGAGTTATCAGCAGCAGTTTGTTTCTTTTTGGTATTTCAAATTTTGTAATAATTGATTTTGCTTTTGATTGAGGGTTGGATAGTCTCTTTCTTATTTTTTTTTAGGCTTATTTTTCTATCTAACGCCGGACTTTTGTCAATCGACCAACTTCTACCCAATGTTAGACTTCCGCCCATTACCAGACTTCCGTCAGACTTCTACCCAACGCTGGACTTCTACCTATCGTCGGACATTCGTTAGACTTATATCCGATGTTATATTTCTGTCCATTACTGAACTTCTACTCGACACCGTCCTTCCAACCTGCGTTGCCAGGCAACTGTCTTTATGACCTTCGTTGCCCGCCGACTATAGTCCTTCCGACTTACGTCGCCCATCGACTACAGTCCTTCCGACCTTTGTCGTCCACCGATTATGGCCATTCCAGCCAAGCAAACATGGCAACAGTGATTCTTCCTATTTCCACCATTTAACACACTCTATATGATGTATATTTTTTATATAAAGCCATGACCTTCCTTCCAATGAAGGGTCTCATTTATAAACAACTACAAACACGAGTGGATTCATTTAAACTAGGCTAAGCCCCGTGATTTTTCTCATTTTTAGAGGTTTTCATGTAAAAATCTTGGTGTCTCCTATGAACACTCCACCCTCTCTTTCTTATATATGTATACGTATTGAATCCTCATGCAAAGCTAAAACATTAATCTATATATTTTTCTACCGCCGTGAATATTCTGGAATGCAACATATATGAAATATTGTTATTTGCTTTTTATTAATGAATTGATTTTTAATTCACTTCCCTTGTTTACTATGGTATATATATATACTAGTAAAATGCACGTGCACCATGTGCATGTTAATAAAGTTTTAAAATAAAAAGTATATTATAAAGTTGAGTCGCGAAATAGAGCAATTGAGCAATTGTTAAGTGAAGAAAATAGAAAAAAAAAAAAAAAACTATTTGAACTGAAATAATTTCTATGAAAATGAAATCATTATATATACCTAAACAAATATATTTTTCTATTTGTTCGTTCTGTTTTGCTATTTTTTCTCTTTTTTATTTGTATTTGTCACGTGATTTACTTCCCCCAAAACTTCTCACTAAATACAACAATTGTGACTTCAGCAAGATAACATGAAAACAACGAGGAGCAGTAGTGCGTGAAGAAGATTGTCGAAGAGACCATTTTGATGACCAAAGCAAATGAACAGTGACTTCACTTTCAATCCTTCCAATTTCTTCAATCCAAAAGAAAATTCTGAAGCAAACTTGAAAAAAAATAATGAAAAATATCATCATCATCGCGTACACTTTTTTGTTATCGATTTTTCATGACACAAAAATATTTAAAAAAATGGTAACAAAAGAAATCTTAGCTTGATTTCCATTAATCAACTCAATTTTTGTCAGCTCCTTGAGTATAGTTTCAGTGTCTCCCGATTAGTCTCTTATTTACCATGAGCTTAATTTGGTCCTCGATTAAACACTAATGAGATTGGTTAAAACTCATGTTAGGCCTGCTTTCACTACAATTTCAGTGCCAACAATAGGAAAAAATAGATTTAGGCAGGATAAAAAATTGATCTCTCCATTCAAAATTTCAAAACAAGACAGCTCAAACTTTTCAAATAAAAAAACCTTCTAACAAATTCCCTGCTACATACAAGAAATTAAAAAAGATCTAAATACCCATTAACTAAT
>NW_021515412.1:0-238 GCF_001605985.2 Dendrobium catenatum | reverse complement strand
AATTACATTAAAAAATCTAGTCTTTCTAAATTTAAACCTTGTTTATAACATGTTATAATTAGAATTTTTAAATTCATGTCTATTCATTTAGACTACATACACATTAATATTATTATTGCAATTTAGATGTTTATTCATTTTGTATTTCTTTGCTCAAGTGATATTTATGCACTTAGAAAAATTAAAAATTTTAGATTATTAATCTTGGAAATAATTGGTTTCAATTACTCTTGAAAAT
>NW_021515411.1:0-284 GCF_001605985.2 Dendrobium catenatum | reverse complement strand
TTGCACATCAAGAAGCTCTTGAATTGGCTCAATATTAAAGCTATGTCACCATCTTCATTTAATCCAAATCTATATATATCTAAGTCACTATCCTTCTATTCCATGGTTTTCTTCTTCTATTTGTCATATGCATCCTATAATCTTTGGTTCATATTTTACTTATAAGCACTAAGAGAGCCCAATAAATTGCCAATATAATATATGAAAGTTCATGAGATAATAAACAAGAGCGGGGGGGGGGTTGGGAGAATTGGATATTTAAAAAATTCTTTAACTAAAAGAAA
>NW_021515410.1:0-399 GCF_001605985.2 Dendrobium catenatum | reverse complement strand
TTTGATATCGATCAAAGCTTGATCCTTAGTCTAATTCAACAAAGTATAAATGAGTAAAGGTCAAATTGGAAAACTTGTAGTTTTTTTATAAAAGTTGTTGTAAAATTATTGATGATGAAATATATTTTTTTAAAGAAATTATAGAAAGCAATTTTTTGAAAGAATAATTTATTGAAAGCAGAACAATAATATTGGTCAAATAAAATTATGATTGTGGCTAAAAAGCAAAGCCATCCCAAACCAAGCCTAAGACTTTGTTTCACACATCTATTTTATTATTTTTTAAAACAGTTTTTTATAAAAAAAATTAAAATTATTGAACTAAAATTTTACTTTAAGAAGCAATAAAAAATTCGTAAAAAAATGAAACCTAAATTTAAATAAAATTAATAGCTTATA
>NW_021515409.1:0-226 GCF_001605985.2 Dendrobium catenatum | reverse complement strand
GTAGTCAATTTCTTAATTCATCATTTGTTAAATAATAAAAAAATATAATATAATTCGCATAATATGAAAAATAATTTTTAGAATTTGCAGAAATCTATTTTCCACATTACGTGGGTAACTATTTTTTGTATTCAGAGAAATCAAAATATGTTTTCACATTTTTCTTTAATTCAATACGAAAATCTAATTTTCATATTCTATTGATGTGAAAAACTATTTTCTGATG
>NW_021515408.1:0-534 GCF_001605985.2 Dendrobium catenatum | reverse complement strand
ACAGCATGGTGCAGTAGTTGGAAGCGAAACACATGGCAATGGTAGCTTTCAAGATGCTGTGGCGGGGATGAAGTCGATTGCTGGCAGAATGCTAGGGTTTAAATGAAATGTGTCTGTGCGGTAATGTGAAATTGGAATGTGAGTGAATAAACTCATATCAACCCACGAATGAGGAGGTCGTGACCGCTACCGTTGATTGCAGTTGGCGAATGCATACAGATATAGTTCACAAGCAAAAATCAAAGCAAAACATTATATTACATCATAATTTTTTAAAGTGTAAAATTCTATCATTTAGTTCTAAATAAAATGCAAAACTAGTTGCAAATTATAAAATTTCTCACTTGTTTGGATAACAATCTTGATTTTGTTTGGGTAATGTTTTTTTACTGTTTTCTTATTCATTTTCAGAAATTTGTGTGGTGGAAAGAGTCTAGTTACCACCAGAGTAGTTAAGGCTATAGTTGTCTTAAATTTACTTCAAAAATCAACTTTATAAAAGCTATAGTTGCCTTAAAATTACTTGAAAAATAC
>NW_021515407.1:0-430 GCF_001605985.2 Dendrobium catenatum | reverse complement strand
GGAGATTCTGTACAAATCTCATCATTCAGGCTACACTGTACATCCTGGCAGTGGTAAGATGTATGCTGATATGAAGCTTTTGTTTTGGTGGCCTGGAATGAAGAAGGATGTGGCAGAGTTTGTGTCGAGATGCGAAGCCTGTTAGTTGGTGAAGGCAGAGCATCAGTGACCAGGTGGACTGTTGCAGTTGTTGCCTATCCCTGAGTGGAACGGGATGATCTGGCGATCGGCCGGGCCGATCTGAGTATTATAAAGCTGAAATCAGTTGTTTTGAAGCGAGAGAAAATCAAAAATAAAAATATCTGATTTTGAGGAGAGAGAAAGTCGAGGGCATTTTTGCAAAAGTGGATTTTCGGACGACGCGGAGCCGTTTTCGTCCGACGTGACTGTTCGGGAAATTGCTGTACGCAAGGTAAGGCACATTCCGCCT
>NW_021515406.1:0-226 GCF_001605985.2 Dendrobium catenatum | reverse complement strand
TAATACTAGCTACAAAAGAAATCAAAAGGATCTGTATCGTACTTTTAAATATTTTTTAATATTAAAATTTTGAAAAGCTCTATGATGCAACATGATGCTGGCCACAATGTTCCCATATAATGTTCTCTCATCACAACAACCACCGCACACAAAAGCATTGAAAAACCTAAGAATTAAACACTAAGGCCTCTACTCACACTGTCAGGGCACTAAGAACACAATGCTA
>NW_021515405.1:0-312 GCF_001605985.2 Dendrobium catenatum | reverse complement strand
TTTTCAAATAAAGGTGGTCTCGTGATTGAATAACCTTTCGCAATATTATGATTTGAAAAATTATCCATGGCTCAAAATTCAAAAGCTTTTAAAAACTTATTTTTTGAAAACGGCTCTGATACCACTTGAAAGTGCTTTGATGGCAGTAGAAAGTTCGTTAGGGATGTTAAGGCCTATAGAACTGTCCCAAGGCTAATAATTAGATAGAGAGGTGAATAAGTATTTAAAACAAACACACTCTTAAATTAAAAAACAAGATTCATCACAATCAAAACCAACGATGCGGAAATTAAATGCGGAAGCAATAATAAG
>NW_021515404.1:0-1735 GCF_001605985.2 Dendrobium catenatum | reverse complement strand
GGGGAATGTAATTACTGTTGTATCTGTGCCAACAATTTTTAGCAGAATGACCCTTCTTGTTACATATCTGGCATTGCTGTAGTGGTTGATTATTGTTTCTGGTATTCTGGTAGTTATTTCTACCTCTTCCTCTTCTTCCCCTTCCTCTATTTGTATACAATGATGTATTCTGATCTTGATGATGTAGTTGTTTTGCTACTTCTGTGTTGAGATTGATTTCTTCACTAATCAATAATGTGTATAAGTCATCGAGACTTATCGGATGAACCATGGTTCGTATGGTACTCTTGAATGATTGGTAAGCTGATGGTAATCCATTCATTGTGTAAAGAATTACATCTTCTTTATCAATTGTTTCTCCTGCAGCTGCTATCTTGTCCACTAATGTCTTGACTTCATTCAGATACTCTGCCATGGTTTGTTGTTTCATTGAAATGTTATGTAATTCATTTTTAAGTCGAATTACCCTTGATCTGTTAGATGCTTGTAATCTTCTTTCAATTGTATTCCATATTTCAGCCGAGGAATCAAGATGGAGGACGTATGGAAGAATGGCTGTAGAAATTGTTGAACAAAGTGCAGCTGCTAGGTTTTGATCTATCAAAATCCATTCAGTGTATTTTGGATTGATTACAGATGATCCATCACTCGTCTGTTGAAGACGATCTGGTGGAATGAAATCTGGATCTATAAAACTGTAAAACCCATTTGCTTTCAACAACTTTGTGACTTGAGATTTCCATATGGAATAATTCTTGCTTGTCAATTGTGTATTCACAGTGTTCTTGATATTTGAAATAACAAATTTCAAAGTTGCAGGTATGCTACAAGTATCTGTGCTTGCCTCGGTTGATGGATTTGTGGTTTGGGAAGAAGAAGATTGTGCCATGTTCAGAAAAGCTTACTTGGATTCTTGGATTCTGAAGAATTATCTTGATCTTGAACAGGAAGTAGGATTCGGTGCTCTGATACCATAAATAAGAGGGGAAAATGATATTTGAGCACACAACAGAATATTTTTTTTGTATTCATTTATGATTACAAATACATGTATTTATACTAGTTACATGTACTTAACATGTGGCTGGAAATGAATTTAAATCATGTGGTTGAGAATCATTTCTTGAATAAAGCTGATGTGTACTCTGCTTTAATTGTAATTTGATAAATCAGGATTGCGGCTATCTTCGTTCTGTCTGTTTCCTTTTGCTACTTTCTTCGCTCTGATTGTTTTCTTCTTTTTACTAATGTTTCCATTTTGATTTGATTTATTACATGAATTGAATGTTTCTTATTGTATCCTACTCTGAAATTTGTGAAACCTAAGAAAATTTATTTGAACCAAAATGTGCTAAGAGCTCCTTTTGGATATTTATAGATTGTAAATGATAAATATATTTTAACTTGAGGATTTTTTTACTGATTTTAATTATGAAATTAAAATCTATATTTGAATTTTTGGAGTGATATATGAAGCTTAAAATCGATAATATTGTCCAATTATTATAAAATAATAAATTTAATACATTTCAAATTATAAAAAAATAAATTTTTTGCTTCATATAATCAAATAATAATTTCTCCTTTTTATATGATTATAATTCCACATTTCATTTTCATTACCACTTGATTACAAGCACAATACTATTTATCTCCACCCATTAGTGCCTCTACCAATAACCCAACTAGGGGTGTAAGTATCACGACCCGACCCGAGACGAGACGGATCCCGCCC
>NW_021515403.1:0-282 GCF_001605985.2 Dendrobium catenatum | reverse complement strand
TATCATCCTTCTTCTATGCTCAGCCAAAGAAATGTAGCTGCCAATATGAAGCAAAGTTCACATTGCGTCAACATTAGAAGCCTGGTTTTGCATATTTTGTCTCCTTATAGTGTACGTTTTCGACTCAGCATATCAATCAAATATGCTCATATCTACTCTCTAATTCCATTAGGCCTTTCTTCGACATGGCTTGTAGTGCTATGCATACCCCTCATTAGTATCGCCATTTGATGTTAGTCCCGCTCCAACCATTAGGCAAAAGAGGAAAAGCTTGTGAAAAGC
>NW_021515402.1:0-533 GCF_001605985.2 Dendrobium catenatum | reverse complement strand
TTTAAAAAAATTTTGAGGGGGGGCAACTGCCCCCCTGGAACCTATTGGGTTCCGCCCTTGTTTGCAAAAAAAATTCTGAAGAATATAAGTCTCAGAATTACTATTATCTAGTGAACTCGACCCGACAATCACAAAAGAAAGATGAGATAGACACTTGGCTGGAGGAAGATGAGACAGATGCCTGATTGTTTAAAAAGGAACAGTTTTTTTTTTTAAAGAAAATCGAATCTGTTGTTTCCAAATTTTTCCATCTTTTTTTTGTGTGAAAAATAAGTCTCATAACTCACTCAACTTAAACTTAAAATTCAAATTTGATATCAAAATTAATTAACCAGATGAGCCAAATCTTAGAATAAAATAAATCTCATTTAAAAATCTTCTAGTCTAGAGAATTATATAGCGAACATTAAGGCTTTGTTTGGGACGCTTTTTTATTGCTTCTTAAATTTTAATTTTTGTACTAAAAAATTATTTTAAGAAGTAACAAAAAATCATCGTATTCACGAATAAATATTATTTCTATCTTTCAAGAA
>NW_021515401.1:0-295 GCF_001605985.2 Dendrobium catenatum | reverse complement strand
TTTACTGCCAAAGTTCAATACAATTATGCATGATCTTAGGAACTACATTATTTTAATTCAAGAATGAAAAAGTCTAATATAAGGACTGATTCCCTGCCTCTGGCATTTGAAGTAAATATGAGAAACTTATCAACATAGAATTTTAAGCCATCATGGCTCTGATACCAATAATGTGCAGCAAAACACAAATAACAAAACAAAATAAAACACAAATAAGAAATACACAAACTTAAAACAAATGTAAGAGAGAACATACAATAGTCTTTAGAACAAAGATTTTATTCCAAACTTAGCT
>NW_021515400.1:0-1493 GCF_001605985.2 Dendrobium catenatum | reverse complement strand
TATACACAAAAGTGTATCAAAGAATCAAAAGATGCTTAAAAGAGCCAATCATAAGACAAGAGGCATAAAATGAGCCCACTAGTTGCAAGCTATCCTCTCTTTGGTAAAACTCTTAAAACTTTAAAAAAAAAATTTTGATTATGAGATGCTTTCAAAGACTTGATTTTAATTTCCATGATTGAGAAAAATTACTTTGGTTTATTAATTATGAGATATTTTCTTTATAAACAAGTCTGGAATGGATCTTATTATCCTATTTAGTTATTCTGAGTTAGATATCTGTTTTCCAAAAGAATTTTGTACCCTGAAGGATGTCCGATCTTGGAAAAAACAGAATCAGTTGTTCTACCTTCTTCTAATTGGGATTTGTTAAACTTCTTGATCTCTTGGAACTCTAAAAGTTTAATTTTTTAAAAAATTCTCATATGATTCCTCCATAAAAAAAAAAAATTAGAAAAATTAAAATAAAAAAATGTTCGTTTTTTTATTTTCCTTGTGCTTTTGATTTTTGTTTTTCCTTTACTGTGTTTTTGACTGTTTTTTCTTCTTTTGTTTTATTTTTGAGGGTTTTGATCATCACCATCTTTTCTTTGATTTCAATTCCTAGTCACACCGTCCTGGCCGATATTTTTATCGTCCTGGACGATATGAAAAATCATCTTCAAAATCTATATGCTGAACTTTTCTGTGCTTGATGTAACTCATCGTCCTGGATGATTTGATCGAACTCATGGTGATAGTCCTGGCCGATAGTATATTTGTCTGGCCGATGCATTTTATGTGCATCGTCCTGGCCGATACACTGGATTGTCCTGGGCGATCCACGTGTCAGCACGTTTTGATCTTTAAATTTGGCCCTGGACGATCCATTATTGGACAATCGTCCCGGCCGATCCACTGTTCGTCCTGGACGATACACGTGGAAATAATTTAAAATGTTTTAACTTCGGCCGGTACGATTAATTATTGTGCATCGTCTTGGACGATACACCTAATTGGCCCGGCCGATCTACTTTTTCAACGGTCGTTCGGCCTGACTCCTCGGGCCGATCGCCTGTGTCTAATCGGCCTGGCCGATATCTGATCGGTCCGGACGATCTGACCACCTTTTTGACCAATCGGCCTGTAAGTAATTATTGTGCCATATCGGCCTGGACGATGCTGCGATCGGCTAGGATGATATGGCAGTTTCTTTAAATTCAGGCCATTCCAGCCAAGATTTCTCACTCTCCACTCTTCTTCCTTTGTGTTTTCTTGCTAAACTTTCTTCTATGGCTGGTGGGAAACGTGTTTGTCAGGCGTCTAGGAGTTATTCGAGGTCGACTCTGGACCCTCGATTTAGGGAGGCAGAAGATCAGGCTGCCTACCGTCGCTATAAAGAGTGTAGCATCACCCTCTCCCGGACAATCAATCCTGCACATCTCTCATATCCGGTAATGGATCTTTTTGCTCACCTCTCTCTTTGTTTCATACTCACTCTCGCCGTCCCTTTC
>NW_021515399.1:0-432 GCF_001605985.2 Dendrobium catenatum | reverse complement strand
CCTACTAATATAACCTCTATAACTTGTAGCACTACCAATGTTAGGTGTTAAAATAGATGGTACATCTCTCATAGAATCTTAAGGTCAGAACATGTTTATCATCCAAAAAGTTCCATTAATAAAATTCTCACCACTTGACACTTCCCACTAGTGGCTAACCAATGTTGAATAGCCAATATATCATTTTCAATCAAATGAGCCCTCTCTTGTAACTTAAAAAAGTTAACAATATAAAGTAGGACTAGTGGTTGCCTCAGATTATCCTAAAATTCTCTCAAAAACATATAACACTTCTTTGATAAAGCACTAAAACTTGAAAAGCATACCTGGCTAAGGTAATAAATTCTACCTTATCCTGTATAACTACCCTTCTCCTTAGAACCAATCTAAAAAAAGTCTTATAAATCTGTTAACGTATAAATGAAGGCATAC
>NW_021515398.1:0-238 GCF_001605985.2 Dendrobium catenatum | reverse complement strand
GTAAGAAAATATTTTAAAGTTATTTTTCTCCAAGCACCTTTATAAACTTGCATGGCATGAAGTTGAACAAATTCTTCTCCTTAAGCTATTGTGGTTTCTGTGCATTAAATCCTCTCACCATCTCTTCCAGATGTATTATTTTGTGTTGTTTAGTATTGCTTTTTGCTGAATTCCATGAAATAATTCCGCTTTGCATTGCATTATTCTTCCCTTTGATTTTATTACTGGCTTTTAAGTT
>NW_021515397.1:0-315 GCF_001605985.2 Dendrobium catenatum | reverse complement strand
TAATAACTGGGACATTATCTACATTTCTATCTTTATAAATAAAAGCATGTGTTGAAGTGTTTACTGGGTGCGCAATAGAAAAGCATGTTTTTCTTAGGTTTCTTCTCTTGTTTTTGTGGGTGTGGCCTGGACTTGATCACGTTAGGCTCTTAGGATAAAAACTAAGTTTTCTACCCCTTAACATGTAAGCAACTTAATAATAAAATTAAATTAGGCTCCATGTCTTTCAAGTAAAAAATAAATAAATTACATGGCTCCCTTCAAGGAGCCAAGTTTTTAAAACGAAAATAAACATGCATAGCCAAAAATGTGTTG
>NW_021515396.1:0-209 GCF_001605985.2 Dendrobium catenatum | reverse complement strand
TCAACAATTTTAGCATAATAGGACAATGGTCTGAAGCCAATCTTGTCAAGTGCTTTACCACAAGCCTGTAGGAAGAATTAAATGCATTTGCATTAACCAAGCATCTATCCAACTTCTCTAGAACTCTCTCAGCTCCTCTCTTGTTTTTACACCAAGTATACTTAGGACCTAAACAAGTCACCTCGTGCAAATCATTATTAGTAATAAAT
>NW_021515395.1:0-306 GCF_001605985.2 Dendrobium catenatum | reverse complement strand
AGCAATTCTCGGTAATTGTCTTTATTGTACTCTTATCATTATCTTATTATAAAATTACACTTAATTTTTTTTTTGTGGTCTCAAGAAGCAACGCTGGAACTGAACACCGGGCTCTGGCTTTTAGCATTGGGAAGGAACGTGGTTAGAAAATTGATAGAAGTATTGTGCTGTCAAGTGAAAAAAAAAATCTTTAAAAATATATTGTGACAAGGCTCTCTCAAGTTTTCAAAAAATTATGTTCATCTTGCAAAGCTAAACAAATAGAGATAGATTGATATTTCATCTATAAAGAAAAAGAGTAGCCTA
>NW_021515394.1:0-302 GCF_001605985.2 Dendrobium catenatum | reverse complement strand
GTAATTAAGGATAATTGATACGATCACATCGTCCTGGATGATCGCAGGATCAGCCAGGATAATCTATTCAAAAAACCTTAGTTACTTTTGGACGATAAATATCGGCCAGCACAAATTCAGGGCGAAGTGTTGGACGATCGGGATCGGACAGCTTGATTTCAGGGCGATGCTATGGACGATTTTCCTCTAATTTGAACTGATCGGCCTGGATGATCGTGAGATCGTCCTAGACGATCAAGCCAATTTTCAATCATCTAGTATGCATTCAGGGTGATGCTCTGGCCGATCTCATGGAAATTGTA
>NW_021515393.1:0-437 GCF_001605985.2 Dendrobium catenatum | reverse complement strand
GACGCCAATTGGTTGATCCCTCCAGTGAGTCCCGCCAGTATGCACAGCCCAAGTTAGTGTCACCAGCTTCGACAACTAATTCTCAGTCTGCCCCTGTATCTGATAACAAGGCAGCAGCTAGACCTCGGCCACCCCCTCGGGACAATCCCAAGCCAACAACTCTGAAATGCTTCCGATGTTTTCAGCCTGGCCATAAGTCGAACGAGTGCCCGACTAGACCACAACTTCAAATTGTGGAAGGAGACAATGAGGAGGGAGTAGAATACAATCTGGACACCAATGATGATGTTTTTGAAGAACTTACACCAGATGAAGGAGAAGCCGTCGTCTGCATTTTGGAACGGCTACTATTAGCACCTCGTAGTGGGATAAAGGCTTGATGTTGTTGTTGTTGTTGTTGTACTATTAGCACCTCGGCAACCCACCACGTCCCAACG
>NW_021515392.1:0-266 GCF_001605985.2 Dendrobium catenatum | reverse complement strand
ATATATAGCTAATGCATACAGGATAAGTCGAAATAATTAAGAATAATTCCTTGTCACTTCTCAATGATTAACGCTTGAAAAATGATCCATGTAGAGGAGTAAATTATTGTTTTACAGTGCTATCTCTCTTTAAGGCATTTTGACGAACATTATGCATGCACAACAAGGGATTTCTATAAAGCTGCATGACACAATATGGTGTGGAACCAGAAATACCTGCAGAAAACACAAGAAGAACAGAGAATTCGAGCAAGGAAGAGGGGAAA
>NW_021515391.1:0-2731 GCF_001605985.2 Dendrobium catenatum | reverse complement strand
CACCTCAAAGGGATGACAAAGTAATCCAATCTAAGCAATTTAAATTCCCTTATAGTAAGGTCTCAATACAAATTCAAAGTTGAGCCAATTAATTATTAATTAAGAAGTAGGAATAAGTTTTATGAGCCTAACATACTAAAAACTTGTAGCATTACTATTGATATGTCATCCAAGAATTATCTTGGGCGGGCATGAATCTCGAAGCAAAAATCTAGTTGGAAACTTCAAAAATTAAATCTGGGATCATCTGAACTCCGATTTCAACAAACTTACTGTCGAACTGATTGTCTCGGAAATACAAACCCAACAACACCAAATTCAACTCAATCCGAGCCCAAATGGGTCTGAATCGAAACATATTCGGAAGGTTCAATCCATAATTTGGATTATCCAAACACTTTCCAAATATGAGATGCTTATAGTCGAATCGAGAGGCTTGACGAGACAAATCCAACGAGTCCAAGATCGCCAAATTCCGATATCATTAAGACCTTCAAATGTCTGAAAAACGGTCCACGATCAAGGGATTCAATATCAGCATCCATTTGAACTACTCCACATTTGCCCTTGATCCTCTTCCTATTTATGGGTCATGCCATCCTCAAAAAACATAAATATCCCCTCATTTCTCTTGGGAGGAAACCCAAGAAAGAAGAAGAGAAGAGAAGAAGAAGAAGAAGAAGAAGAAGAAGAAGAAGAAGAGAAGGATATGAGGGAAGAAACTCCTCCTCGACCACCACCGGACAACTGCCTGACACCAAAGTGACGTCAGAGTTCTGCCCGACGCCCCAATAATGCAGGAATTTAGCCGAAGCGACACCGGAATCATGCCCAAGCAGCGCCAGAATTCTGCCTGACATTTAAGTGACGCCGAAACTCCGCCCGATTTCCAAGTGACGCCGGAATTCTAAGTGACTCTAAATTCAACTTGAATACAACTTGTGTGTAACTTGACTTCAATCAGGAAGTAAATCATTGTAATATGATCGTCCTAAATTCTAAGGACGAGTCAGCCTCTTGTATTTCAAGCAAATACTAGTGAAACTTTTTCAACTGGGCGCCCCGTGGTTTTCTACCTTTTTAGGGTTTTCCACGTAAAAATCCAGTTATCTTTATTTTTCTCATATTTATATGCTAGATATTCGTATAAAGCTGAGACAAAATTTTCTAATTCTATCGCCGCGTATATTCTAGTCTGCTACAACTATATTTCTACCGATCTGTTACATGTTAGAAAACTAATTATCCTCTCTCATTAGAAGGGAACCGAGTTTGACATTGGAGTACGATCAATGAAGGATTATGGTAGTCAAAATGTTCTAGCTTTTTGCAATCATGTGAAGGGATTTATTATGATTGATTGTCCATAGGAACTAATCTTAGAGATTGTGATGATTGCCACCTGTTGACCACATAGTAACTTTCAAATTAAATAACAATTTCACGACTAAGGTTTCCTTTGAGACGATTTTTTTACTATTTCGTAAAGCAACTTTCTATAAAATTTTTGTGCTAAAAATGTGCTTTAAGAAACAGTAAAAAAGCCGTCCCAAACGAAGCTTAAATTTCAATATTGATATTTAAATAATTTCTCATGTTTGCATTCCTATGCACGGAAGGTTTCATTTAGGACGACTTTCTTTTTTGTTTTCTAAAATAATTTTCTAGTCAAAAAATTCTAGTTAAAAAAAATTCATGCTAGAATCCGCTTTAAAAAATATTAAGATAACTGTAAGGCTTTATTTGTGACAGCTTTCTTAAAGCAACTTTTTAGCACAAAAATTAAATTTTTGATATTAAAAAAATATTTTAAAAAACAATAAGAAAGTCACCCCAAAGGAGGCCTAAATCTAATCATGATGTTTCGCTCTATCCATTTTTTGAAGTACTTTGTGATGCTCTCTATTTGTGGACATACATTTTTAAGCATCTATGAATGTGATCAAACTTGATTATGGATAGGTGTGTCAATTTTTGACACGACCGAAATCCGATCCGGATTCGACCCGAAAAAATTCGAGTTTGGATCAACCTGTTTGTGAAATAGGTCGGGTTCGAGTTCGGATTTATGACCGTTTGAAAAACGGATCGAGTTCGGGTTGACCCGCGGGTCGACCCAATTTGACCCGTGAAATTCAATTTCCCGCCTCACCCATTTGTTGGCCTGTCGCTTTGCCATTTGCAGTCTGCCGCGTCAAGTGTCCACTCCGTGTCTATGACGCATCGCTTTGTGATGTTGCCATCCCACGTCAGGTCCGTCGCTCCGGCTGTCCAGTGTTCGGCAAGACGTCTGCTCCATCGCACCGGTAGGCGACCACTGCAGGCTACGAGCTCTCCGGACTCCGCCTTCTGTTGGACTCACCGTCATCACGCTCAAGGCGTCAAGCCATCAAACGGCCTCTGTTCGCAAGCGCGTCCGACGACCTCAATTCGCAAGCGCATCCCGTGTTCGCGGGTTGGATCGGGTCAACCCGATGCGTGCAATCCATGCGCTCCTATGTTATTTTAAATGATGTGTGCATTGTACAGGTCTATAATCATGAATTATTTACTTCTTAATGATGTCATATGATTTATATGATGTATGAAATTCTTTGTAATCATTAAAATAGAACTAATATTCTAATAAGTCTTGTGTAAGAAAATATCTCACTACAAAATTTATCAAAAAGGGAAAAACTACAACCAAATAAAACTGCAACAATAATTAAAAAAATAAAACTTATAAAAA
>NW_021515390.1:0-1123 GCF_001605985.2 Dendrobium catenatum | reverse complement strand
TTTACTAAGCTTAAGTTTGACTATTTTAAAATTTTATAGGCATGTGCTCGGAGCGATTGCTCGAGCTAGTTTCAAAATGCTCGAACTTGGCTCAATTGTTGAACTCGATTTTCTAGTTTTAAATTAATTTTATTTTTAATATTAAGTAATTTAAAATTATTAAGATATATTATATAACACTAATTTAAATTATATTTTTAAATATATTTTAAATTAATTGAGCGGCTCAACGAGCTTTCAAGCAGAGCGAAACTGAGCTCGAGCCCGAGCACGTTTAACATAGAATTCAAGTATAGACTCATGCTCGAACTTCTGACTTGAAAAGCTCGACTTATGAGCTCATTAATGAGTTGAGCTCTTAATTTGTACTTTAATGTAATGCTTTGATGCTCATAATTTTTTGGACAAAATTATTTATAAAATTGATCATTGTTTAAATGTTGCCTTCAAATATGAGGATAGGGCTAAACTCCAAAATTCTTAGATATTTTTATATATCATAGATTTTTATTTGTGCATATATAATTTTTATAAAAATATTTACTCTTTTGGCCTTTTGTCCCCTCCAAAATTTCAAAAATTTAGTATTAATATCTCTTAAAAAATATTGATTGCTTTAAAGGGGAGCTGGAGCTGAAAAGTCTATAATCAAATTTTTTCCATCAGTTGCCAAGAAAGTTAAGTAAATTTAATATCTGTGAACTTATATTTGTTTTGAATGATTAATCTAATTTATAATTAGAATTTAAGATTTTATTTGGGAGAGTTTTCTATTTACTAAAAAACTACTTTAAGAGTTGAGCAAATTTTTAAGCACTTCAATTTGAAACTTGTCAAACTCGAATTGAGGTAATGTTGTGAGCCTCCCGAGTTACATCTCATACAATTTGAAATAACTCGTTTTCTTTCATCAAAGGAAACATCAACATTTTTAAATAGTTTATATTACAACAATCACATGCCTTAAAATCTATGAAATTTATCATTACTATCAATAATATACATCAACTATTACAAATAAAGTTTTTTTAAAAGCAAAAGCTAAAAAAGCGTATCAAATAAATAAGACAAAAGAATGTGCTACAAAAATTTACAATCTGTATCAAAACTTCTAAACAATTCA
>NW_021515389.1:0-289 GCF_001605985.2 Dendrobium catenatum | reverse complement strand
GCTTATTATTTAAATATATTAAGTATTTTAAATTAATAATTATGCATTATAATATAAATAAACAAATATCTGCCTTTATAACAATTTTGTAGGTGTGGTGTGCTGGTGTCTACCGTGTGCTGCTGCGGGCGCGAGAGAAGAAGGACAGGGTACGTAACCACCCCTAGGCGGGCGTGAGGCCGATCGGGTCCAGCGGGCGGGCGGCATTAGTCGGATCGATCGGGTCCAGCCAGGGTGAGGCAGGCGTGAGAAGCTGATCAAGTCCAGCAGAGGGTGATTCAGGCGCGTT
>NW_021515388.1:0-259 GCF_001605985.2 Dendrobium catenatum | reverse complement strand
AAATGCAGTTTACTGCTCAGTGGGTTAAGATCAAGAGACTGGAAGTGATTGGAGGTTTTGATAAGGGCTCCAAGATCAAAATCTTCAAGGGGTTAGGTTCAGTGGCATGGGCTGTAAATATTTGAAGGTTTTATAGACTTTGGATTTTAATTCAGATTCTAGGGTTAGAGACCTCAGAATGGGCTCAAAATTAGAAGGCAACCTCTAGAGACATGTCTTATAACTTTGTAAGTGATAGACCCTGAATCAAAAGCCATTT
>NW_021515387.1:0-293 GCF_001605985.2 Dendrobium catenatum | reverse complement strand
GGGTAAGATGAGGATGAGGATGCACGAGTTTTTTTTATCAAATTTACATTGTGTTATATGGTGGATAAGCTTGTATTCAAGAGAATCGATCTTTGCTTCAATTTGATCAAGCATGGTTCCCAAACTCTATTCAATTCTATTACAAAAATTTTTAAATGCACAAACCAATTTCTCTTGAACAATAGCCCAATCCTGACCTATTGAGAAGGGGGTCTTGATGGGTAAAAAGTGGGCGGCCTTGCATAGGGGAATAAGGTGTTTGAGTGAGAAATTTTTTGATGTTGGAGAAGGAA
>NW_021515386.1:0-205 GCF_001605985.2 Dendrobium catenatum | reverse complement strand
AAAAAGCTTTCCTAAAGCCCTCATATTGCTTAAGGGACCGAAATAATCGGTCCCTTGTTGTTTTGTTCGGCCGACCCAGAGAGAGAGGGCGACGGGAGAGAGGGAGAAGCGGCGGGAGCTCCTTCCAAGCCGGCGATTCCGGCGAGAATCCTTAGGAAAAGCATAGAAGAAGACTTGACGTAAGTTATTCTTAAGAGAAATGAAA
>NW_021515385.1:0-545 GCF_001605985.2 Dendrobium catenatum | reverse complement strand
TGTTATAAGTGATGGTGAAATAAATGGGGTATTATTAGTAGAAATCAAGTTGGATGGACTAAGTAGAAGAATGCTTCAGGCTTGTTGTGTAATACAGTAATAGAAAAATACCTCTCAAACTTAAGGGAAAATTCTATAAGATGATGATTAGACCTGCAATGCTTTATGGAGCAAATGTTGTCCATTAAAAGGGAAGCATAATATTAAGTTCAGTGTTGCATAGATGAGGATGCTCAGGTGGATGAGTGGCTTCACTCTTAAAGACATGACACGAAATGAGCATATACGTGAAAGGTTGGACCGTTGGAGTAGCTCCAGTGGTATATAAGATTAGAGAGAGTCGCTTAAGATGGTTTGGTCACATAAAACAGGAGCCTTTCGATGACCCGGTTAGGAGAGTAAATGTATTAGATTTAACATATGTTAAGAAGGGTAGAGGTAGACCTAAAAAAAATTGGTTAGGAAATATTAGAAATGACTTTTCTTTATTAGATCTAAATGAAAAATTCTCTTAACCGGACACAATGGAGAAAATGGATTCATGT
>NW_021515384.1:0-204 GCF_001605985.2 Dendrobium catenatum | reverse complement strand
TCAGAGCGATGCCCTGGCCGATCTCATGGGATTTGTATTGATCGGCCAGGACGATTTTCATATCGTCCTGGACGATATAGTCGGCAACTTATAATTAATGAGCTCCTTTGAAGCTCTTCTATTTAAAATCTCTTGTTCAACATTTTTTTAACCTCCTTGGCTGCTTCCTTAACCTGAGAAAACCTAAAGGAGAGAGAGAGAGGG
>NW_021515383.1:0-339 GCF_001605985.2 Dendrobium catenatum | reverse complement strand
ATTTACAAGTTTATTGTTTTCTTTTTGGAGAAATATTCGAGGGTATTGTGTTTGTTCATGTATCTTTGATATCAAGTTATGAGTATTCTTGAGTTTAGTATAACGTGACATGGACACATCGAGAAGGAAAAAAAGATGACAATTTCTTGACTTGTTAAAGGTTGTTTTATAATTAGAAAGTTTCATGAATCCTTATATTGTTGAAGGTTTTACGAAAAATTTTACAAGTCATTTTACATTGTGAAATTTTATGAAATGTTTTATAAAAAAAAAAAGCTTTTATGAGTTGTATTCATTGGAAGGACTTTGTGAATTATTTTGTCTTGAGAAGTTTTATTA
>NW_021515382.1:0-243 GCF_001605985.2 Dendrobium catenatum | reverse complement strand
TTCATATGAAATCTCATGAATCTATTTCTAACATGTATACAAGGTTTACTCAAATTGTTACTTTATTGCATGCCTTAGGAAGAGAACTTTCGAATTTTGAAAAAGTAAATAAAATTTTGAGATGCTTGTCTTCATCTTTTGATGCTAAAATCACTGTTATAACTGAATCTAAGAATTTGAACATGTATTTGATTGATAATTTACTTGGCTCACTCATTGCTTATGAGTAAGGGGTGAATCAAA
>NW_021515381.1:0-210 GCF_001605985.2 Dendrobium catenatum | reverse complement strand
CCAGATGGCGTTAAAGAAGGACGGTCATAGCATTGGCGTTAAAGAAGGAGTTGGAATTGTGATTCTGGACTGGCATGGCAATCTGATTGTGGCAGCTAGATGGAAGTTATGCCATTGGGACAGCACACATGTTGAGCTAATGGCTGTTCAATTCATTGGTAAGCTTATTGCAAATTGGATGTTTGAGCTTAAAGGATTAATTGTGGAAGG
>NW_021515380.1:0-309 GCF_001605985.2 Dendrobium catenatum | reverse complement strand
CGTATGAACGAAAATTTTACAGAGACCAGATCATCCTGGACGATAATTAATTTCGTCTGGACAAAAATTTTACATAAAGCAACTCGTCCTGGACGATATTTAATTTCGTTCCAGACGAATAGGACTTAGAAAATTTTTCAAGCCAGTTCCTATTCGTTCTATGTGCTCAATAGGAGATAACTGTCTAATCGTCCCATTTGATATGATATCGTCCCATACGATCAGTATAAATTTTATATGATCTCCATATGTGTGTGTGTATGTTTTTATAAACTCAATTACAATCACTCCCTTTCAAATTTAATTCAA
>NW_021515379.1:0-310 GCF_001605985.2 Dendrobium catenatum | reverse complement strand
GTAAGTGCTATCAGCTATGATGTGATATTATAATGAATTCTGTTTTATTTCTGATTCTGATATGATTTCTGATACTATTCTGACACGATTCTGTTCTGTGCCGATAGGATTTGAATTCTGAATTCTGTATGATTATGATTCTATTGATTTGATATGTCTGATCTGTTCTGTTTCTGATTTGATATGACTTCTATTTCCGTACAGTTCCGATCTGTCCGATTTTATATCTGTCCGATTCTGTTCTGATTTCTGTACGGCTTTGTCTGATATGTTGTTTTGGATTCTGAGAGTTTTGATTGGAGGTTTGCTG
>NW_021515378.1:0-963 GCF_001605985.2 Dendrobium catenatum | reverse complement strand
TTATGTATAAGTTTATATATTTAACTATATATTTTTTAAAACTATTTTAAAATTATATATTTAAATATCTAATTTTGAGAGATCCCTTGAGACTTGAAACATAGATTAAGCGTGATTGAATAGAAATTTTTGGGGAATTGTGATTAATCAATGAAAGCTAATTATTCATTGATTAATCTTTTACTTAATTAAGCTTTAAGTTGATTTGCATGTTTAGGTTGTGCACACACCAACTAGCCTAGGCTCTCCTAGATTTCGTAATTGATTGTACTTATGTGTATGTGCATACTTATGTTAAGTCCAAGGGTTAGCTAAAAAACATTGATTCAAACCCATCAAACTTAGTGTCATTAAGGACAATAATTAAGGACATATGTTTTAGAAAACTCAAACCCATCAAACTTAGTGTCATTAAGGACAATAATTAAGGACATATGTTTTAGAAAAC
This sequence comes from Dendrobium catenatum, assembly GCF_001605985.2. Taxonomy (NCBI): domain Eukaryota; kingdom Viridiplantae; phylum Streptophyta; class Magnoliopsida; order Asparagales; family Orchidaceae; genus Dendrobium; species Dendrobium catenatum. The sequence goes on along the minus strand of NW_021515378.1, from coordinate 515 downwards.
TTAGAGAAATTCTAAAAAATTAGGATACACATCATTTTGACTTGAAATTTGAACCACTTAAACTTAGTGACACTCTCAGCCTTAGAAAAATGTTTCATTGGTTTTAGAGATCATTAAGACCCTTAATCAATTTTCTTAAGATTAAACCCTAATTAAGCCCTAAAAAATACCAGAAAATGTAATAAATCCATTTTAAACCCAAAAATTATGTATAAGACCTATAAATGACCAGAATTAAACCCTTAATCAATGAAAATTAAAAGCCATTTTAATTGACATCAAATTGCACCTTAATTTTAATTTTAATTGAAAATGAATATTTAATTAATTTAATTCATTAATAATAATTAAAATTCCAAAAATTTCCCAAACACTTTGGAATCTCTCCTTAGGTCATTCCTGACATTTAGAGCTGATTTTAAGGAGTTGGGATTGTTAAGATAGTTGATATTTGAATGCTTTACATTTTTGCAACTTTTGTAGTTTTGATGATTCCAAACATTATTGTTCAAATG
>NW_021515377.1:0-473 GCF_001605985.2 Dendrobium catenatum | reverse complement strand
ATTGCTCCTGGCTCGACTACGTTCAAGTCAAATGCGCCTAGTAGCACTTGATTGTAGTTTATGGAACTCTCAATTTCTTTGGCCATAATCAAATTCAAATCTCTTTTGTTTTTTTCCCCATTTGCTGAAATATGCGATGAAAAAGCCTTAAAGGTTATTCTCCCCTATTTAATTACTTATCATAGTATTTTTTTTTTGTATAAAAAGTATTTGAAAGTCGTAAAAAAATAGTAGTAAAATGTAGTCTCAAATGAAATTTAAGATTTTGTTTAGAAGGGTTTTCTTATTGCTTCCTAAATCAATTTTTTAGTACAAAAAATTTTAATATAAAATTTTTAATTTTTGAAATTATAAAGTTGTTTTATGAATCAGGAAGAAAGCTATCTTAAACTTCGCCTAAATAGGCTTAAAGCCATTAATTAATAGGAAATCATATAGCTATGTGATGAATTGTGTTAGAAAATATATTGTGT
>NW_021515376.1:0-366 GCF_001605985.2 Dendrobium catenatum | reverse complement strand
CCATTATATTTGGAGATTGAATTTGCATAATTATGTTTTCGTTGATTTGATTTGATTTATATTTTTGCATATTCACTTATATGTTAATTAATACAAGTTTCTGTATTGGCATACATGATATTCTGACACCGCCTTCTCTCTTCGCCTTTTTGCGAGGTACTTATGGAGTTGATTGGGGGCTGAGTCAAGGAGCTTCAGTCGCCCCGTTTCTTCTAAATGGGGTGCTACGGCGGGAGTCACCGTTGACTAGCTCCGGTGACCAGGTAAGTTTTCTTAAGACTTAGAAAAGCATAGATCTTCTAGATTTACTTGTTGAGTTATTTCTGGCAGCATTAAATTCTTGCAATAATTCTTGCATTTAGTTAA
>NW_021515375.1:0-307 GCF_001605985.2 Dendrobium catenatum | reverse complement strand
TGAGTGTTGAAGAATGGTACGTAATGTTTTGAAGCAAGAGAAATGATGAAATAATACTTTGTACTCATAAGAAGGAAGCAAGTACGTGGTTGCTAAAGAGAAAAGCATGTGTTTGAAGGTGAAAAATGTAATGGTGTTTTCGATGTGTCATGATTGGTGGAAATTGGTATATATAGTTGTATTTCACTCTCATATATGGATATTTTCTTTGAAAAACTATATGTTAAGAGATAAAATGTGTGACTTTTATGAAAAATGTATATGTATTTTGAAAAGTAAGGAGTGAAATGTGAATGATTTTGGAAAA
>NW_021515374.1:0-229 GCF_001605985.2 Dendrobium catenatum | reverse complement strand
TCACCTTCGTCGAGGCCAATGATTGAGAAAATAATTCAAAGAAATGGGATTACTGATTGCATAAAGAAGGATACTCTAATTCTGAGCTTGGTGGGAGTTTCCAGTCCGAAAAAGGAAATGTATACGGGGATCTGGAGGAGAATTGAAATGATGCGGTGAAACATCATAATACTGTTGAGGAAGCAAAAATGTTATTCTTTGATTTGATGAATGTTAGAAATGTTGAAAC
>NW_021515373.1:0-210 GCF_001605985.2 Dendrobium catenatum | reverse complement strand
ACCATCAGGATGGATCTCCACAAGTCTACTAGGTATGTCCTCATATGAAATGCCGTAGATCGGCGGCCACGTTACTGATAAACCTTCCACGCTGATCTGATGTCCTCATCATATGTTAAGAAAATGTGCCTACCCTTCTTGGATCTCCAAGAAGCTTATCAATGCTGTGATATGCCTTAGGTTTCACAAATTAGGGTTTGCCCTAATTTT
>NW_021515372.1:0-310 GCF_001605985.2 Dendrobium catenatum | reverse complement strand
AATCTGACCTTTAAATCTTTGATTTGTTTCATGATGTCGATGATGGTCAAGGTAAATCACTATGACTGTGATGTCATCATGGAAGTGTCGTCTTGTAAACGAACACATACACATTTCATTTTATTTTCTTCTATGCCATTGTAATACTCTATTTAAGGCTCTCCTGTACATGCTCTGAACATGAATGAAATATTAATTTTCCTTTCTCCTCTTCCCTGTCTCTTCATTCTTCCCTGTCCGTCTGCAATCTTTCTCATTCTCTTCATGGTATCAGAGCCAACCCATGGGTGATCAAGAATCTGCAAATTCC
>NW_021515371.1:0-327 GCF_001605985.2 Dendrobium catenatum | reverse complement strand
CACATGAAGCAAACTCATAAAACTTTTCACCTCAAAGAACTTCCCTAAATATTAGAAAATCATACCTCAACAGCAATATGTATCATTTTTCAACTTAACCAAATCACCTCATATTAAACCTAAAGCATGCTCTATATTGGAATGCAAAGCACCATAAAAGCTTTCAACAGAGATGCTAACATGAGCTTCATATAAATCCAAACAAGTAAAAAAAAGTCCAGACTCATAAGAGCATAAAGATATTTCATCATTCGCCAACCTCTATAATCAAACATGCTAATATGAATTGTTTTAAAGCTATAAAATATATGCTCGGTTTTCAAAGAG
>NW_021515370.1:0-302 GCF_001605985.2 Dendrobium catenatum | reverse complement strand
GATGAAGTCTGTTCATACATATCATACTGTACGATTAGAAATCGTACTGTATGACAGTAACGACTACTTTGAGATTTCAGGGATTTTGGAGCCCATTTTTAGGTGTCAAAATTGTAATGTTTTGGCGAGTGAATCAGATAGAGGAGAATGTGGCTAGAGAGGGATTCCGAGGGAGAGAGCTCTTGAGAAGTTCTTTAGGGTTTGAGAGAGGAGGAGGAGGTGAGCATTGTGAGGGAGAAGAAGGTGTGAGGGAGATCACACGATTGCTCCAAACTTGCTGCATCTTGTTCCTCCTGTGGCCC
>NW_021515369.1:0-249 GCF_001605985.2 Dendrobium catenatum | reverse complement strand
GTTTCATGGTCTAGTAGAAAACAAAATTCAGTGGCCTTATATACTGTAGAAGCAGAATACATTGCATTAGGAAGTTGTGTGGCACAAGTACTTTGATTAAAACAATAGTTGATTAATTTAGGATTAACTATAGGCACTATTCCAATTTATTGAGACAATATTAATGCTATTTTCATTTCCGAAAATCATATTCAACATTCTAGAACCAAACATATTGACATAAGGCATCATTTTATAAGGGATCATGTA
>NW_021515368.1:0-207 GCF_001605985.2 Dendrobium catenatum | reverse complement strand
GCTTGGGGGGAAGTTTTCTATGCTTTTTAATGCTTAGCTTATTGTGTTCATTAATGTTTGTGTCCTTTTGTATTCCCCTTTCATACCTATAAATATGGGGGGTTATGTAATATTTTGAAAAGTGAATGATATTTGATTTTTGGAAAAATTAGTTAACCTGCGGGTTGCTTGGAAATCCTGCGGAATCTTTCCACCCTTCTTTCTCAT
>NW_021515367.1:0-469 GCF_001605985.2 Dendrobium catenatum | reverse complement strand
AGACTCAAATCCAAAGTCTTAAGGCCCTGTCCTAAAGTCCCTTTTCAAAGATTTTTCAAACATTTCAATACCCAGTCAAGTGACCTCTGATTCGGGGTCTATCACTTACAAAGTGATAAGACACGTCTCTAGAGGCTACCCTTCAATTTTGAGCCCATTCTGAGATCTGTAACCCAAGAATCTAAATCAAATCTAAAGGCTGTAAAACCTTCAAATATTTACAACCTATGCCATTGGACCTAATACCTTGAAGATTTTGGTCTTGGAGTCCTCATCAAAGCCTCCGATCACTTCCAGACCTTTGATTGTAACCCATTGAGCAGCAAACTGTATTTTTCAGACCCATTTTTTACCCTAGTTGACCAATGGGTCAAAATTGACCAAAATACCCCTATGTGATTTCAAATGCCAATTTCAATTCAAATCAACTCGAAATTCTTTGAAACCACTTTCAACAAGTTTCAAACAT
>NW_021515366.1:0-408 GCF_001605985.2 Dendrobium catenatum | reverse complement strand
GGAAGAGCTTAAAAAGGAACATGAAATCCTTAGGAAATATCATGCATTAAATGATAATAATCACATGAAACTTCTTGACGAATATGATGACTTGAATAAGAATTTTGAGAATTTAAAATCATCCTATGCTGATCTTAAAAGAGATTTTAAAATATTTAAGGATGAATCTGAGAGCAAAACATATCGAATCATTTATACAAATCGAATCTTGGAAGATATGAATTTATTTTATAAATTGATAATAAGATCTCTTGAGGATAATAGGATACCCCCCAAACTTGAAGATTTTACAAATCCTAAATATTATCATAAATACATGGAATCCCTTAGAAGACAATCAAATGGAGGAAAACTTAGGAATACTTTTCCTATTGTTAAATGTAATAATTGTGGATTTTTGGGACATAT
>NW_021515365.1:0-271 GCF_001605985.2 Dendrobium catenatum | reverse complement strand
GGTTTTCATGCTCCTCTTACAAAGGCTCTTTTAAACTAGCAGCGCATAAGAAATTTGTTCTCAACGCTGCAGGAGTTCTGAATGCAAAACAAATGCACTACAGATCCACGGAAAAAGTCATAGAAGGTCGTCAATAGGCTCTGAATTTAATACTTAAATTTGACCATTTAGAGCTGAAATTATCACATCTCAAAATAATCCCAAAAATTAAACCATCAAGTGCAATGATCATCTAATGATAGCACTGGTTTCAAAGAAATTTTCTAAATCA
>NW_021515364.1:0-341 GCF_001605985.2 Dendrobium catenatum | reverse complement strand
GAACCCGACCCGTGACCCGAAATTGACACCCCTAATTTTCGGCCAAGATATTTTTTTTAACGGACCAAGCTTATTTATTAAATAGATAATGTAAGTTGGCTGTTAACTTTATTAATGCTTGCCTAATTATGCTGAGTCGTGGCACATAGTATTGAATTTTAGACGAATTCATTGAAATAGGATTATGCACTACTTAGATACACAAATGTAGCTGATTTCAATTCTTATGCTTTTTTTAATGTTTGTGAAAGCTTATCCTTGTTGATTGAAAGCTTAAGGATGCTGCTGCTTCTTAGGCTTCGTGTGGGACTGTTTTTTTATTGCTTTCGAAAACAGAGTTT
>NW_021515363.1:0-319 GCF_001605985.2 Dendrobium catenatum | reverse complement strand
AACTCAGTTCACACCTTTCAGGATTCTTTATGGAAGGAATCCACCACCGTTGGTGAATTATCAGAAGGGGACGACCCCTGTATATCTAGTGGATCAATACTTGGAGGAGAGAGATAAGGTGTTGGGAGAATTGAGGGAACACCTATTGAGAGCCCAACAGATCATGAAGACCAAGGCATCCGCAAGGATGTGACATTTGAGGTGGGAGAGATGGTATACATGAAGCTACGACCTTACCGACAGAAGACTTTAGCTAGCAGAAGAAGTGAAAAGCTCTCTCCCTGATACTACGGGCCTTTCGAGATCGAAAGGAAAGTTG
>NW_021515362.1:0-1187 GCF_001605985.2 Dendrobium catenatum | reverse complement strand
ATCATACATTTCAAATAGACAAGCACATATATAATCATATTTCCATAATAGAGACGAAAATAATCAAAATGCAAACATTTGTAGAATGCTATATTGGTAACAAATAGATTGAACAACAGGGTATAATTTCATAATTTAAAAATTTTATCAATTTACTAAGGATTGTTAAGAACACTATTTTAAAACCTAAATGCTCTACATCATGATTTTTTGAGGTTAGAATCATTTTCTGATTCACTAAAAATAACGCATTTTCTTGTATGCGAGGTAGAAACTTTTTAATAAAATGCTAAAACATCCAAAATACTCATATTTATAACATAGAGATTTTTTTTTTTTTTTGCAGAACTACAAATTGCATTAAAATAAAAGAACCTTAAACAAACTACTAAGTGATAGAAAGCCTATCACAATCCTCCTTTAATAATGAAAAGAAAATAGGACGAACCTTATTACAATTCAAATCTTCCCATAAAAAAATACCCTTTAAAGCATAGTTAGCACAAAAATCGGCTAACTTATTACAATCTCTATTTGTAAAATGAAATAAAAAATTTTCAAAATCCTTTAGAAAAGAGAAGTCCTCTAGCACACCTTTATCAAAGGAACAAATAACTTTGTCGACCGAGCCTTGTAAATACTTTATGATATTCAAGTTATCTCACTCTATTATGATACCTTTAGCATCCAACATCCATTATTTTATTATCTTCCTCAATGAACAGAAAGAAAACAACTCCAAATAGCCATTATCTCAATGCAAACACCTGAACCCAAAAGCCAAAAGAAATCTTCCTCTATGATCTCTTAAAACACCACCTACTCCAGCTTCATTAGAACAAAGAAAAGTTGCATCAATGCTGATTTTAATCCATTTGGGTGGAAGGGGCGCCAAAAATAAGAATTCAGCTGTGTAGGCTGGTTAACACCCAGTGGTCCAAAAATAGATTAAACTTTGATGAGATTGATGCAAAGCTAATAGCATTAGATACAATAAAGCCCATCTCGATCTCCTAACCATCATGTATAAGTTTATTTCTACTCTTCCATGAATAAAATACCAAAGAGTAATACAAACTTGCAATGAAAGGATTAACTTTCGCTAACCTTCCCAATTTATCCAAACAATCCAGCAAGGAAGAAAAAATACGAATAAGAATTCCCCATTTATTCACCAAGGCAATAGC
>NW_021515361.1:0-378 GCF_001605985.2 Dendrobium catenatum | reverse complement strand
CAGGTGACAGATGACGACTGGTGTTTGGTGGTTGCTGGTTGGTTGCCTGTGCCGGCGGTGGCCAGAAGGTGGTGGTCAGTGGTTGGCAGCGACGGGTTGTGACCAATCTTGCTTGCTATGTAAATCATTTTCACTCAAAATGATGCGAGAATCATTTACCTAAAAAACGAGCTAAATTATATTATACTATATTTACTATAATTTACTTAGCAATTTTGTTTCAACCAACCAAATATCAATCTTTTCAAAATACATACATACCCTTTACATTCATTTTATTTCCAATCAAATAGTCCCTATATTTTAGAGTATTCATTACAGCAGAGAAAAAAAGTATTCAATGCTTGATTTTGTATGATGTAGCATTAAGAAATAACT
>NW_021515360.1:0-252 GCF_001605985.2 Dendrobium catenatum | reverse complement strand
AAGTTGCCGACTTTATCGTCCAGGCCGATAGGCATATCGTCCTGGCCGATTAGTTTAAATATGAGAAAAATCGTCCTGAACATCTCCCTGAAATGAAGCTGGACGATGTCCAATCGGCCCGGACGAACTTGTGATTGGCCCGGCCGATGTGATCATACAAATCACCATTAATTATTTTCCTTAATTGCCAGATTTATTTAAGGAAAATTACCCTAGATCGTCCAGGCCGATCCTGATAGGCCAGGCCGATCC
>NW_021515359.1:0-339 GCF_001605985.2 Dendrobium catenatum | reverse complement strand
TTTTATATTAAAAAATTAATTGAATTAAATATTTATATTAATATTATAAATATCTTATTCCACTTATATAATAATCTAAAAAGTCATTTCACTTAAAACGTTTTAACAAAGAGTAGGTAGATAGGAATTTGAGAGAAATTTGATGAGAAAATAGAACTTGGATTTTAAAAGTCGCGGAATGATTTTTGGTGGTAGTCTCTGTTGAGAAAATTGTTTGTCTCGCTGTAAGGAACCTTCACCATATTCTTATTTCAAAGATTTTATGTTTTTGATACTTTTTTTATCAAATTTGAATTTCTGTTATCTAAAAGTGACGATAATTTTGTATTGATAAAACTT
>NW_021515358.1:0-200 GCF_001605985.2 Dendrobium catenatum | reverse complement strand
TAAATCAATGGCTTAGATTTCATCATAAATCCTGCCCTAAATCCCTCATTCCCACGTGTAAGAGGCTGATTGGGCATTTTGGGCGGTGCTTTGTGCGTCTCTAAGAGCACGTAAGGGAGAAAGGGGAGCTCATTCGGCTCCCCTTGTGTTTTCCGCCCCGACTCAGAGCGAGAGAAAGAGGGAGAGATCGGGAGAGGGGG
>NW_021515357.1:0-279 GCF_001605985.2 Dendrobium catenatum | reverse complement strand
TCTAGAGGGAAGTGGAGCTTTAGGGAGATTTGACCCATTAAAACGGAGTTCTAGAGTGTGTTAACTTCTTTGACCAGTCAACCCAATCAAGGTTGATGAGGTGGCAGGGGAAGAATATGGGGTGTTGGTTGAAAAAGGTTTGAAGCTTTTAAATAATCTAATTAGATTTTGGAGGGGGAGTTGACCATTTTAAAAGGAATGTTTAAAGGCTTAAGTTGACCATTTGATTGGTCAAAGGGTTTGGTTGACTTATAAGGTTGATTGGAGGGAGTGTACGTA
>NW_021515356.1:0-230 GCF_001605985.2 Dendrobium catenatum | reverse complement strand
CTGCTGCGCAAAGGTATGATGTTCCAAAATCCCATTCTCGACGTTTGCAGCGGACCGGAGAACCACCTATACGCGCTCTTGTAGCACGGTAGGAGGGAGCCCGGTGCGAAGCATACGACGAGGTGGGAGAGCCCTATACACGCTCTTGTAGCGTGGTGGGGAGAGTCACTGTTGTTCTGGTACGTCACTGCTATTCTGGTACGGGTACTGCTGAAGGCCCCATACACGCT